>NC_089863.1:14024356-14106856 GCF_036373705.1 Amia ocellicauda
ATGCTCGTTTGGTGTCCATTAATAACTGAGGACCCTATCCAGTCTATTTTTAAATGTTCCCAAATGTTCAGCTTCTACCACATCGCTGGGGAGTTTGTTCCAGATTGTGACGACTCTCTGTGTGAAGAAGTGTCTCCTGTTTTCCGTTTTGAATGCCTTGAATCCCAATTTCCATTTGTGTCCCCAGTTCGTGTGTCCCTGCTGATCTGAAAAAGCTCCTCTGGTTTAATGTGGTCAATGCCTTTCATGATTTTGAAGACATGGATCAAGTCCCCACGTAGTCTCCTCTGTTCCAGGGTGAAAAGGTTCAGGTCCTCAGTCTCTCAGTAGGACTTTCCCTTCAGACCTGGAATAAGTCTGGTTGATCTGAAACCAGATATGAAAGCATCTGGATGCTAATTGTGAAGGGCTCCCATAGGTCACCATGAAGTAGATATTTGTCAGGCGCTATATCACTGTGATTACTATAGTGGTTGGAGTGGCCACAGTGAAAAAACCCCATACAAAAACCCAGATGAGCTTGAATTTGATATATGACTAAATGTGGACTAAACATTTTACAGTCATTACAGCCTCACTGCACAACAAAGCACATTATTGTTAAATTTGATTATTTTTTTTGCATTTAAAAATCTTACCACATTTTAATTTCACAACACTATAAAGGTTTGTGTTTTTAATACAATGTTTACAGCACGTTAGAAATAGTAGATGTCCTGAGTAAGTTAGAACTATATGTATTTCCTTATAGAAGAGGTATGTAGTTAAAATAAGTATGTGTTTTGTTCTCAGGGTTATTTCTGAAGTTCTGACATTATATGGCACTACAGAAGGAAACTTGATATTCACAATGTAAACATGGAATATGGAAATAGCTGTTTTACATATAGTTAAATAAAAATACTATCTTTAGTACTTTAAATATTTTGAAAGTCTTTAATACATTGCAAGTATGGATTCTCTAATACATTAAATAATGTAATGAGGATATATTTAAACATTAAGGACAACATTAAATTTTAATACTGTTTTAAATAGCTGTTTCTTCAGTCTATACTGTCTTCTTACATAAATAAATTAATGAATAAACACAAAAAAACATAAGTCTATGATTCCATTCTCACCTTTAATGAGCTGTTTTCCTATTTGTAACTGTCTTTTGAACATGACTTCAAATGCATAATTTAGTTATTATTAAATTAACAGATCAATACATAAAATTTGTGGTGCAGAACTGGGCTGTGGTTTTTGTATGGGTGTCAATCACTGCGACTATGATGGTAACTGGTCACAGTGATACAAACCGTTACAACAAACACCTTTCATTCCAATACGGTATAATACATTCTCTACAAACCACATGACCTCAACATAGAAGTATTAGCTAAACTATGACCAAGTGTCTAAGTGCCACATACCAGCATTTCTCCTCAGAGCCAAATATGAACTGCAGACTGTTTTCCCCTTCCATATAATTAAATTAAATGTAAAATCATCAATAACTTAATGTTAATTGTTGAGTGGACATACTGTTTCCAAGTTTAGTTATTAATTATGGAGGAAGTCAGATACTACTATCAAGACATTTTGTTTCATAGTAGTATAATAATAGTAGTAGTAGTGTACTGTTAATGTTGGTAATGTATTAAGGGCTGTATAGCCTGTTCTTGATAGCCATTATATTTTCAAATTGAGAATTAACCACGTTTGCACAGAGGACAGATTTGTGGTTCCCTATGAGCAGGTGGGTTAAAGTTTTGTTATATTTCTAGCCCAAGATTATGTTTGTATTAAGTTACTGTTAAAATAGAAAAACTATACAATTCTGCTGATTGCAGGGGTTACAGTGTGTCAGATATGAAAGCATCTGGATGCTCAGGTTTTTGTCAGCATATGCCTATATGGCTAATATAAATATTCTGACAAAAGCAGTGAAGCTTGAAATAGATATTATGCAACTTTCCACAAGATTGTTATGCCATATTTATATAATGTATGTAATAAACTCTGAATTAGAGGAAACTGTTATAATTTGGAGCTCACACTCTTCCAGGTGTTTCCTTGTTGTGACATAGTGACCCAAATGAATAATTTGTGCTATGTACACCGATCAGCCATAACATAATGACCACCTGCCTAATATTGTGTAGGTCCCCCTTTTGCCATCAAAACAGCCCTGACCCATCGAGGCATGGACTCCACTAGACTTCTGAAGGTGTGCTGTGGTATCTGGCACCAAGACGTTAGCAGCAGATCCTTTAAGTCCTGTAAGTTGCGAGGTGGGGCCTCCATGGATCGGACTTGTTTGTCCAGCACATCCCACAGATGCTTGATTGGATTGAGATCTGGGGAATTTGGAGGCCAAGTCAACACATTGAAATCATTGTTATGTTCCTCAAACCATTCCTGAACTATTTTTGCTTTGTGGCAGGGCGCATTATCCTGCTGAAACTAGATGCCAATGCCATCAGGGAGTACTGTTTCCATGAAAGGGTGTTCATGGTCTAAAACAATGCTTAGGCAGGTGGTACATGTCAAAGTAACATCCATATGAATGGCAGAACCCAAGGTTACCCAGCAGAACCAAAAGCAATGTCCCCAGTAACTCAGTGTATCCCCATGCATGTATGCCCTGCCAAAGTAGTCTTTTCCAAACAGATTTTCCACTGGTTTGAAGGCTCCAAGTTTGCGCACAAAATTTTCTTTGCAAGCAGGGTTTCCACCGTAGTTACTTGAAGACAAAGTCTTTGAGGAAAGCAGGGCCCTGTTCGTTTCCAAGGGTCAAGTTTCTCAAGACTCAATAGCTATTCATATTGAGCTCTGGAACATCATAATTTACAAATTCATTACTGCTGCTGGAAATGAACAAATATGTTATATACTATATATATATATATATATATTGTGGTATAATATGTGTTTTTTTAACATTAGGCTACGCCAAGAGCATGTGGACGTATCATGGTGCGTTTCATTAAATTAAAATACAAATACTGTATGTAAATTCCCCTTCCTACCCAATTTGAAATGGCAAAAGGCGTGCACATCATCATGTGATTCTTCCCAGCAGAGCCATCTGCAACACCATCCATGGAGCTGTTAAAACATCAGTATTATTTGTATGGCTTTTTCAAATGATTAGCTAGTGCAAATCAAAAATATAGGAATTTAGTTTAGCTGTTTGAATTCAAGCTCATTTGCAGTAAATATTTTTATTTTTTTCAAAACTGCATTCCATGTACATTCGCTAAGTAATGTACAACATATTAGCCAGCAGTATATTTTATTTGTATTATAAATATATTTTAAAAGTCAAATATCTTACGTTGCACTTATTCTTGTTCCCTGTTTTGGTATTTTCCAATGTCAACTTTTTCAACCTAACATATTTTCCACACGTGCTACACAACCTACTCATAGCATCCCACCATCCATTGGGTCGACATTTCCTCTATGTAAATTTTTTATTAAAAAAATAAGTCTTATATTACCTATTCATAGAAAGTATTAATTGTCATGTGATTGGTGTGTTTTTAGACAATTTGTAAGAGATTCAAATAAATGCAAGCATACTTAAACTGACAGATTATATTTCCTTGCATACATCTACCAGTATTAAAAAAAAACTTTATATTAATCTCTTTTCAGTTTCCTCAGTAACACAGCCATTCTATCCTCTTCCTCTCTGGCTTTCGGTGTCTGTATAAATATTTAATTGGTTACATTGAAATAAATATTTATTATAGTTATAAAGTGGTGCTTTTAACACATACACAATTCAGATAAATGTTATGTCAGCAACCATATACCATAGGTTATCTAAGTCAGGTAAAACTTAAATCTTATTCAGCGTGGTACTGTCACATTTTCACATGTATTTTAAACAAAGTTTTCATAATAACAAAAATGAGTATTAATTAAACAAATTTTATTGCTGGTACAAAAAAGGTTTACATAAATATTGTAAACCATGTAAAACTCATTTGAAATGAATCTCCGATTACTGTGTAAACCTGTATTTTGATTATAGTTTACATACACAATGTAAACACTGTAAACAAATTAAACATTTACTCATTCTAGTTGTATATAAATCTATCGTAAATATAAGGTTTTCATGATCATTTAAACTTATGTAAAAAGGTTTTCAAATGCTTTACAAATGTACTGAATTTGTAAACTATTAATTTCATACAGTGCATATAGCCAATATATGGGATTTGTAAACCATTAGCAGCCTGTAGGTGAAACCAGGGGACTGCCTCCCTCCCCATGACTGTTCCACCCCAAAGCCATTTGTTGCAAAAGGCCTCACCAAAAAGAGTAACTAAAGGACTAGCCCCCTGCGATATCTCACCCACGCACCCTACTGTGGCTAGGACTGCAAGTTTAACGGCACTGAAGCCGGAAAATGCTGTGGGCAATTACGGCACATATGTCCACCTCGTCCACACTGGAGACAGATGGGACATCCCAGTTCATCCCACCGAAGCTCAGATCTGGCAGTGGGAGGTCCAAAATGGGCATGGGGATACACTGAGTTACTGGGGACATTGCTTACTCGGCTCTGTTTTTATTATTTTAAAATCTTTCCTAGGTCTGCAAGCTGTAATTGTAGTTATTGTTTATGTTCAGCATGTATAGTCTCTTTCCATGCCTCCAAATCTTCTGTAACAGATCGAACAGGGTCTGGGGTATTTACACAGTGGACCACTGGACACCCGGGCCTCTTGCTGTATCTCAGCAAATGTCAGGTTGGGGGTCTGGCAAGGAGGGTCCCAGAATATACAGGTCACGAGAGGTAAGCTCATCTCGAGCCATTACATTCTTCACGGCACCACCTGAAAAACAATTTTCTCAACCGGAGAGTAAATGAGCCCAGTGTTTCATCATTAGCTTGCCTACAATTGAAGAACTGTACTCTTAACTGGTCTGCAGTAAATGATTTAGGAATAATTAATCTAATGCCCCGTACACTAAAGCCACAGTGACACACTCTGCTGGGGTCAAGAGGCCAATTTCTTGCTAAGCATTGCCCTCTAAAGCACAAGAGATACAATCTATTTGTTGAGCCTTGATCAAGCCCTGAGCCCGGAGCATAGCCTGTACTTGAGTCTTACACTCCCCATATTTAAACCTCCCTGCTCTTCCATTCTGAACTTGGCGATTACTTGGGGATCCTGTCCGGTCAACTTAAGTCAGAAATACCACAGATGGCCCCTAGAAATTTTGTTGACTATTCTTGACTACACCACCTTTAGTGAGGTAAGGTCCTCAAAATGAATAAATCCCCAGCAGATTTGGTAACCCCCATAAAACACCCTAGTAGAATAGATTTGAGACTTTTAAAAGCAATTTTATTAAACATAACAAATCTCGACAGGAAGCAGTGAGGTTGAGGGGAGCCAATGGGAATAACAGCCCTAGACTCCACCCCCTAAAAACAAGTATTTAAACACAAACAGCAATAATAGTCATAATAATAAGTCTATTAAACAATATTCAGTGAAACAAAAGAACTTCCGTAAAACATTACATAGAAAAAGTAACAAAACAAAGTCTTTAAAATAAAGAAAAAAATAAGCCTTGACTGCCTCTAGGGGCGCACTGAGGGCTGGAATGAGTCCAACTATTCTCCCCTCCCGCACTGTTGCTGGTGTTCTTCCCAAGGAGAGGAATCAACATCAGTTCAACAAAGTTTGGGAAAAAAGTAAAAAGTGTCTAAAAAGCAAGCTAAAAAACAGTTGCGCTGTTCACTAAAAACAAATCCTCTTAATTCATAAAACAGTGGCATTCCTATGACATTACTATGGACAGGTGCTCAATCGAGACCATCTCCAAGTGATCATTTGAGGTAAGTTTCATATCAATTTAAGTGTTTACAAATCAAATTCACACGTGAGGAAAGAAAATCAAACCACACAGACATATATTTTGTGACAATACAATAAAAAGCACTCAAATGACAATAACTGAATGTGTAAAAAAAAAAAAGGAAAACAAAGTGTAGTCACTTGTGACACTAATCCCAGCCCAAGACTGCCCTGCCATGTGTATATGAGATCAATACAATACAGAATTAAAAACATATTTTTCCTGGTTGCAGGGGTTCCAGTGTGTCAGATATGAAAGCATCTGGATGCTCATTTTAAAGGGCTCCCATAGGTCACCATGCAGGAGGTTTTTGTCAGGCAGTTTATCACTGTGATTACTATAGTGGTAGTTATGGACACGGTGATAAACCCCCGTACAAAAACCCCTTGCCAGAGGCACAGACAGTACAGAGAAATCCCACTGACCACAGCATGTATTCAAGAGCTTCAAATCCTGCTCCTCTGGGGAAACAGAACATCTTGAATTGGATATATGAGTAAATGAGCAAAACAAACAGCACTGTGTATTTTCAATGGCAGAACTGGTTCATTAATAACATACACCGACATTATACACACCCTGTGACAAATATGCCTGCAATACCCTGATCATACTGTCATTACGGCCTCACTGCACAACAAAGCACATTATTGTTCATTTATCTAAACACAAGCTGTATTAAACACATTAAATCAGTTTACCTTGTACTTCAGTCCACCAGCATTTTTAAAGATATACAATTTCACTAAATTACACACTGAATGAGATTCCAATCAGCCTATCCAAGGCAATTGTTCAACCTTCTTCTGAAACGTGGTGAAAAACATGTTCCCAGAAATAAAAGTCTCTGAAGAGCATATGCCTATATGGCCAATATAAATTTTCTGTCAAAAGCAGTGAAGCTTGAATAGATATAATGCAACTCTCCCCAATATTGTTATGCCATATGTATGTGATTTATGTAATAAGGACTGAATGAGAGGAAACTGAGTTATAATTTGTAGCTCAGTCTTTTCCAGGTGTTTCCCTGTTGCACTGGCAGTAATGCCTCATTTATTATGGGGGGCTGTTATAAAGAGAAAGGGACTTGAGATTTATTAAATGAATCAGAAGAGAAAGAAAAAAGAAAAAGCAGTAGAAAACTTGTGTCCTTTCTTTTAAGAGTTCTGTTTGATAATTTTAATAGTTTCATGCACTATTATTATTATTATTATTATTATTATTATTATTATTATTATTATTATTATTATTATTTCAGGTTTGGAATATGACATTTAACATAATTTTGATGGGGGGCAAAACACAAAAAACATCAAAAGCCTATTTTATCAAAATTGTTTTAAAAAATGGCAAAATGGGATCAATGATCCATTTGATAAAATCCCTTAGAAAGGAGTTTTAAAGTCAGTTTCGTATCTTGCCCCTTCAGTAAACCCAGCCCTAGTGAGTGAATCATATTCTTGAATGCCCTCACACTGTCCACACAATCTACATGGATATGTTTCTGTCAACACCTGGCTTTAGCAGCAACAGCAAGATGATCTTCCTTCTCTTATTATACTCGGCGGTTGACTGAATCAACCTGCCCCTTGATGCCCAGACTCTCCTCTATGCAAAGCCAGCGGCCGCTCCTCCTTACTTAACCGGCAGCTGCGGCTCTTCTGTGGATCAGCAGGTCTCCAGCCAGTCTCTCAGAAACAGGCAACACTGAGCTCTGTGGGAACGATGCTGCCCGTACTTCTGTTTCTGTGGCTGACGGCTGCACCTCGTGAGTTCAAACTAGTCTGACAGTTCAATGTTAAAGTATAATAATAATAATAATAATAATAATAATGCTACTATTTCCTGTGGTTCTTATTTCTTTATATTGTTGTTCTTTCTCTAGGTGTTGGGGCCCAGGTTGTGCTGACACAGTCTGAATCAGTGCTGAGGCAGTCAGGAGGGTCTGTCCAATTAAACTGTGCCATCTCTGGTTTAGTATTGGGAGCTATGGCATGTACTGGATCCAGCAGGCCCCTGGTAAAGGACTGGAATGGATAGTTTACTTCTACACCACATCTAGCAATAGCTACGCCTCGTCTGTCAAAGGAAGGTTCACGGCCTCCAAAGACAGCAGCAGTTTGTACTTGGACATGACCAACCTGAGAGCTGAAGACACTGGAGTCTATTACTGTGCGAGAGACACCGTGACACACGTGGTCTAAAGTCTGAGTCAAAATCCACCTGATCATCACAGTGCTGTTGTGGGGCATTTGGGGTCAATACTGTAACCACAGAACAAAATATGCTCATTAACATTAACTGAGTGCTGTACTGGAAGCAGGTAAATGATTTGATTAAATCACCTTTTTTATATTTGAAAAACTTACCACAATTTAATTTCACCACACTATGAAGGTTTGAGTTTTTAAGACAAATGTTGCCTTAGGTTTGAAATAGCAGATGTCCCGATTAAATTAGAACTATATGTATTTCCTTATAGAATAGGTATGTAGTTAAAATTAGTATGTGTTTTGTTCTCAGGGTTATTTCTGAACACTAGTTATATATTGACATCATATGGCACTACAGAAAGAAGCTTGTTATTCATAATATAAACATGGAATATTATAATGTTCTATAGCTGTTCTACATATAGTTAAATAAAAAAATACTATCTTTAGTACTTTAAATATTTTGAAAGTCTTTAATACATTGCATGTATGGATTCTCTAATACATTACATAATTTAATGAGGATGTATTTAAACAGAAAGGACAACATTAAACATGAATACTGTTCTAAATAGCTGTTTCTTCAGTCTATGCCATCTTCTTACATAAATAAATTATGAATAAACACAAAAAAGCATGAGTCTATGATTCCAATCTCACCTTTAATGATACGCAGAGGAAGAAGAGAAGCTGTTTTCCTATATATAACTGTCTTTTGGACATGACTTCAAATGCATTTAGTTATTATTGAATGAGCAGATCAATACATAAAATAAGTGGTTCAGAATTGGGCTGTGGTTTTTGTCGATCACTGTGACTATGATGGTAACTGGTCACAGTGATACAAACTGTTACAACAAACACCTTTCATTCCAATACGGTATAATACATTCTCTACAAACCACATGATCTCAACATAGAAGTATTAGCTAAACTATGACCAAGTGTCTAAGTGCCACATACCAGCATTTCAATTCTCCTCAAAGCCAAATATGAACTGCAGAATGTTTTCCCCTTCCATATAATTCAATTCAATGTAAAATCATCAATAACTTAATGTTAATTGTTGAGTGGACATACTGTTTCCAAGTTTAGTTTTTAATTATGGAGTAAGCCAGTTACTACTATCATGTTATTTTGTTTCATAGTAGCATAATAGTAGTAGTAGTAGTAGTAGTAGTAGTAGTAGTAGTAGTAGTAGTGTACTGTTATTGTTGGTAATGTAGTGCAGCATTTACTTTTGTTCATACCTGTTCTTGTTGCCATTATATTTAAGTTATTTTATTTATATTAAGTTCATTAACCACGTTTGCACAGAGGACAGGTTTGTGGTTCCCTATGATCAGGTGGGTTAAAGTTTTGTTATATTTCTAGCCCAAGAATATATGTTTGTATTAAGTTATCGATAAAATAGAAAAACAATACAATTCTGCTGATTGCAGGGGTTACAGTGTGTCAGATATGAAAGCATCTGGATGTTCATTTTAAAGGGCTCCCATAGGTCACCATACAGGAGGTTTTTGTCAGCCGGTTTATCACTGTGATTATTATAGTAGTGGTGGTTATTATCTCCACAGTGATAAACCCCCGTACAAAAACCCCTTGCCAGAGGCACAGACAGTACAGAGAAATCCCACTGACCACAGCATGTATTCAAGAGCTTCAAATCCTGCTCCTCTGGGGAAACAGAAGAGCTTGAATTGGATATATGAGTAAATGGGGGCAAAACAAGCATTGCTGTGTATTTTCAATGGCAGAACTGGTTCATTAAGAACGTGTACAGAGATTTTACACACCCTGTGACAAATATGCCTGCAATACCCTGTGTGTATCAGATTTTGCTGATCATACTGTCATTACAGCCTCACAGCACAAAAAAGCACATTATTGTTCATTTATCTAAACACAAGCTATATTAAAACACATGAAATTAGTTTACCTTGTCAGGGGTGCCGTATGTAGGGGAAGTTAGGATGATTCTAAGGACCCCCCTCCCCCCACTACCACCATGGCCAAATCACTGTCAGAGAATCCCCCCTCCCCCTAACCCACTTACAACTCACTCATAGCAGTCTAGAATTGGGCCTGATCCAGAGAGCCTGTGAATTGCCTTTCCAAGGCAATTTGTCGAACTCATGCTTCCGAAACACGGTGAAACAAATGTTTCCAGAAAGAAAAGTCTGTCATGGCCAATATGCCTATATGGCCAATTTTCTGACAAAAGCAGTGAAGCTTGAATACATATTATTCAACTTTCCTCAACATTGTTATGCCATATTCATATGATTGATGTAATTAGCTCTGCATCAGAGGAAACTGTTATAATTTGGAGCTCAGTCTCTTCCAGGTGTTTCCCTGTTATTTATATCCAATATTTATTGTAGTGGGACTGTTATCTAGTGAAAGGGTCTTGAGATTTATTAAACAAATCAGAACTGCAAAAACAGCAGAAGCAGCACAGTGACCAAAATGCATAATTCCAACATTGTATGTTTGAAATAATGAACTATATTAATAAGTATGTAAATAGTTAATGAAATGAAAGGATGCTGATCTGATAAGATACAGCCAAAATGTTGCAATGGACACATTGTTTTAATTTATCATTACAGTTATTGTTTTATTAGTAAGTACTTTCGATTGGCCTAGGACTTTAAACTGGAGTTTTCATTTTTATCTGGTATCAAATATCAGAAGAAATAATTATTGCTGAATAAAGTCCTGTTAACTAGTGACCCTGACACATACAACCCACAGCGGTCAAATCCTCTGAAAATGAGACCAGGTTGATATGCAAGTTACCACAATACTTTACTAATACGAATTCAGATTAGCGATGAGGTTGATCAGCATGAATTAACCTTGAGGCTGTTAGTTTTATACAGATATAGGTTTATTAAAAATGTAAATAGACAACATGTATTTGCAAAGATAGGATAGAAACAATCAGGGTGGATAATATTAAAAGTGAGAGTGAGAGGAGATCTATCCAATCGAGTTTTGACTCGAGGCACAAAACATGGAAAATAACAAACAAGTATTATGATTACGGAGTTGTTGGACCAGGCCAAGTCCCCATCCACGCTCAAAGTGTTTCTGGCGGCCATCTCAGCATGTCATGTCCGGATTGATGGCGAGCCCCCTTGTTCTCATTTCCTGGCTGTGCAGTTTTTAAAGGGCGCTTGATGGCTGCAGCCTCCTCGCACCCCTTCACTGCCTGCATGGCGTCTTGATGTAGTGCTGGACACACATTCCCAAGCCCCATTTGAGCCACTGAACTCAGCTGAGCTAAAGCTGGTGTCAATTAAGACTGTGTTTTTGCTGGCAATCACCTGAGCGAATTACACGCCCTGTCCGTACGGTGGCCCACTCGACTCGAGGTGTTGCCACATCTTGGGCCCTATTTCAAGGTGCCCCTTTGGCAGACATTTGTGCAGCTTGGGCCTCGCTGCTTACATTTGCCCGGTTCTACAGGTTGGACGTGATGGGACGTCCCTATTGGGAACCCAGTGTTGGCTGCAGTCGAGTCCCAATAGTCTACGGGCTCTGGCTCCTGACTTTCCTCTCCCAGTCTGCTCCTGTTAAGTGCATCCTGTGGGAGCTATTGAACCATGTCTTCCCTTCTACCAGACTATGCCTTACAGACAAGCACCCATGCAAGCTGCTCCTGGATTTACTGACAGCCCTGTCAATGTGTTCCCAGGGTCTGTCATGCGGCCTACAGTCACGTTGCCTTACGAGGCCGCCCTGTATATAGTTCATTCAGTATGCATTGTGTTGCGGTGGTGCATGCATGCATCTGGCCTGTACCCCGCTATATATATATAAAATATGTGTTAAACAGCAGGACTGTGGCTCCATCTGACCTGTGTAGAATGGAGCTCACTGCCACTGTTCCCAGCTGATGGTGCTCAAGTTTGCTGCCTCGTTGTGCATATAGTTCCTTGGTCAGTAGGTCTGTGGCCCGCTCTGGCTATGTATGCCATGGAGGAAGGGGACCGCTGTTGTTGTCCTCCAGCAGGAGGCACTTGAGCTTCTCCAGTGCCCCACTGTGTACATAGTTCATTTATTCACACGGTAAGAGCTGTAGTTTCCCTGAGCTAGCTGTGCTATTCGGCAGGTGTCAACTGCTCTTGTGTTCCACGTGTGGTGCATGAGCCGGCTCCTGCGCCCCGTGATGTATATAGTATTTCGATTGTGATGACATTATAGAGCTGGTTTGGCCTCGCTCTTAGCTGTGCTAGTGGAGCAAATGGCCACCACTCTGATGTCCCATGTGTGGCGCATGAGAGGGCTCCTGCGCCCTGTGGTGTATATAGTTAATTGTATGAAATGTAATTGTCAGCACAATAGAGCGCTTCCACTCTGTACTATTCAGTTGAGTTGGATGCTCCTGTGGTGCGCGCTGACTTCATGAAGGTCTTGCTGTCACGTATGGGGAAAATGTACAATTGAACAACAAGACAGAGGGGGAGGCACTATTTTTTAAAATGCATTTTCTTTTGTTGCTAATCAGTATATTGGCACCACTCGCGCAGTACCTAAAAGAGTCACTGGGTGGTTCAATGATGCAAATCGAGGAATAAACGCATTGCATTGAAGCTCGCACTGCCTGACATGTTTTGTTTTATTTGAAGGGGGTCATGAACTGAGAAATCAAAATTCCCTTGATCTTTTGACATAAAAGAAGTCATTGTACTATACAAACATCCTGTATGTTTCAGAACTCAAAACTTTCTCGTTAGTCTAGAAACAGCTTATATTGAAGCCAATCTGCAAAAACGACAGGATGTGGAATGTGCCACTTTATTACGTAATAGTGCGGCGAAACCCCGCCTCCGCAGAAGATCAAAGCCTGCTTCTGCGTCAATGCCTGTTAGCCCCGCCCCCCGATTAACGCATGTAGTAGGTAAATAACGAGAGAGGCAAATGCAGGTCTATGCAGAAACCAAACGATAAAGATGGCTCCGCAGACAACAACTGACACGTTTTTTACTTTAATGAAAATGATGGACGATGAATATAAGAACGACAGCTTGACAAACGATGGTACATTTATTTATACTTCGTTTACATGAAGCAGCGCGAATTAGCCTTTGTCAGATATAACTGTATTAACGCCTAGTATCTAAACTTTATATGCAAAAAACAATGAAATATAAAACGTCCAATATGCATAAATGTTAACAACATAATGACACAAACCGCTTTCTGTAGCGTCTTCGGCTAAACTTAAATATAATGTAATAGGCTAACTACCTCACAAATACATAAAGTATAACAATAAATAAAGATGATTATTTACCCCGCTGTCGCAGGCTGTAGTATCCTTGCCATTTGAGGTTCGTTGTCTTCTGATTCGGGATCAGACTCTGGATCAAATGTTTGGCTGAATTTCACCGGCTGCCATTTCTTAACATTGGACATTTTCAAAACAATTCCACACGTGTACTGACGGGGAAGTTGAACATTTTTAAATCTGCTAAACTGTTAGCCAATCATACCAGTGGGCGTTTACTTTATGTTATCTGAGAATAATGTGAATCGAAATGTCAGCTGTATTTGTATCTATGCCTCAAGTCTTGCCGTTAAGTTTCTTTTCCTTTTTCTTTTTTGATGACTCGAACGAAAGAAAATGGTTGCCTGTAACTTTGCATAGAAGGCCATACATATGTGGAATCGGCCGGGATATGAATATCCTATTGTGAATTGTATGTACATGTACACTGTTACTGAAGTAACTGATAATAGGCTGTATATTGTTGATCTTTCTCTAGGTGTTGGGGCTCAGGTTGAATCAGTGCTGAAGCTGCCAGGAGGGTCTGTCCAATTAAAATGTGCCGTCTCTGGGTTTAGTATTGGGAGCTATGGTATGTACTGGATCCGCCAGGCTCCTGGTAAAGGACTGGAATGGATAGTTTACTTCCACACCACATCTAGCAATAGCTACGCCTCGTCTAACAAAGGAAGGTTCACGGCCTCCAAAGACAGCAGCAGTTTGTACTTGGACAACCTGAGAGCTGAAGACACTGGAGTATATTACTGTGCGAGAGACATTGTGACACACGTGGTCTAAAGTCTGAGTCAAAATCCACCTGATCACCACAGTGCTGTTGTGGGGCCTAGGGGGTCAATAGTGTCACCACAGACAGGACACAATACGTTCATTACCACATTATCTGAGTGCTGTACAGGAAGCAAGTAAATTAATTGTTTTAAACACCTGTTGTTCTACATTTTAATATGTTGCCAAATTCCTTCCACTTTACAACAGTAAGAAACTTTTACAACATTGTAGCGTTATGTTGGGTGTATTTGGATAAGAGCATTTGGGCTCTGAGCTGAAGCACTGATCTAAAGAAGACCTCTCCCCCCCAAAGTTATCAGATTTCCTTAGCTCATCAGCTTGGAACTGGTTTGCATCAAAGTGACAGTTTTGGGGAGGATGGCACTGAGAAGAGGCCAAATAGGTTGGAATTCTGCTATGAGATGTCTGGAGAAAGGGGCCTGTAGGTGATAAAAACTCTTTGAAGTGGATGAGAGCCGAAATCCCGACATAGAGCTACGAACCCGGGCCAACCAGCATTTCCAAAAGATGGCATGGATTGACATCAGTCATAAATCAAGCCCCCCTCCAATAGGACACTGGGGGCTGAAACCGAAATCCAATCTCAAGAACTCAAGAACCAATCACCTATTGATCTGACAGACTATAAGGAACAGTGCACGGCCTTTTTCTTTCTCTCTCTCTCACCTGAACCAGTAACTCGCTGCCACAGCTCAACCTGTAGCTCTGTTGCCCGAACCGGAACCAGAAACCAACCAAGTCTTTGCCGGCAACAGAAGAGTTAAACTGGGAGAAGGAGATAGAGTCGTATGAAGAATTCTTTTAAAGGACTTTATTAAATAAAGAACTTTACAGACTGCGCTGCCCGCCTGTGCCCACCTGATCAGTGGAGTTTTACAGCTGGACAATTGACTAAGTCGACTGAATACGAAAGTGTCAGTCATTTAAATAGCTATTGAGTCTTAAGAAACTTGACCCTTGGAACAAACAGGGCCCTGCTTTCCTCAAAGACTTTGTCTTCAAGTAACTACAGTGGAAAACCTGCTTACAAAGAAGATTTTGTGCACAACCTTGGAGCCTTCAAACCAGTGGAAAATCTGTTTGGAAAAGACTCTACTTTCGCGAAACCCCAACTTCCAGGTGCATCGACTGAGTGGAAGTTCTTGGACAAAGCCGAACCGGACTGCCTTTGTTCCAAACCACACGGACCTCGTGCCGTGTGTTGTTATCTGAGCCCGAAGACAGAGAGGCCTCTCTGCGACGAAGTTCAGATAAGTTTAACAGTTTGGAGTTTGTGATTCATGACATTTGAGAAATCAATTAGAAATGTTAATCTGTGATTCATAACTCTAGAATGTGTAATATCATTTAGTTTTCTTAAATATAAATGTGTGTTGCATTAAACTGTTTTGTTGATAATTTTAGAAATAAAATCTGTCAACGCCGAGAAATATCTTCTCATTCCTGTTTAACTGTTTAGTCTGAAATTGACACAAGTTAATAGACACCAGATTATAGGTGGCCCTGCCTATCCTTAATCATTGAATAATAATCAGTTAAGGGAAATTGTGGTAACAAGTAATGATAGGATCTTTCTCGGCACCTAAACGTAAATGAGACTGATATATATATATAACGAGAAGTTACCTGACATAAATACTAACCTGCGTAGTTATTTAATGTCTGACTAATAATACTAATGAGAGACTCACCTTCGTCTTACTAACCGGTATTGTAGTCAATGTGTTTATAACCTTTTTTGTTTAATGATTTGTGTTATCGTATGTGATCCCATGGTCTTTGATTTGGTCACGGAAGTGATTTGTCTTTGATTTGTTGATCTAGAGTTGAATTTTAATTAGTTTTCCCTTTTGTATAATTAGTGTAGTGCTACATTTAGTCTTTGTTTTGAATAAATTTGACAATTTATATCTTTGGAATTGGTGTCTGCGTCCAATTATTACAGAAATTGAGTTCTACAAGATTCCAGGATTCGTGATAAGGTGATACTATAAATTCACTTCTTTAATTGAATTTTATAAGTGTACCATACGCTACAACATGTTAGAAATAGCAGATGCCCCAATTCAGTTAGAACTAACTAACCAATTGAAAAGGTATGTAGTTAAAATTAATATGTGATTTGTTCTCAGGATTATTTCTGAAGATGAATGACATAGTAACACTATGTATTGATATAATTTGATACAACAGAAGAATTGTTTTGTGTAGTGTAAACATGGCTATATTAGAATTTTGTACAGCTGATTAACATACAAATTATATATATATATATATATATATATATATATATATATATATATATATATATATATATATATATATATTTATATATTTATATATATATATATATATATAGTGGGTTAAGTGGGTTGCACAAATCAATGAATACATGTTTAAAGATGCATGTGTTTATGATTTAAATCTCACCTTTAAAGACAATCAAAAGAATATGCAATACAAATTTAAATGTCACTTGCACATTACTTAAAATGCATCTTTTAATTAGTATTACATTAACAGAACAATACATAAAACAGGTGGTTCAGAATTGGGCTATGGTTTTTGTATGGGTTTCAATCACTGTGATTATATCGGGTACGGGTCACA
Source organism: Amia ocellicauda (assembly GCF_036373705.1). Classification (NCBI taxonomy): domain Eukaryota; kingdom Metazoa; phylum Chordata; class Actinopteri; order Amiiformes; family Amiidae; genus Amia; species Amia ocellicauda. The sequence continues at coordinate 14,041,142 of NC_089863.1, forward strand.
GTGATACATCTCATTACAAAAACCATCTTTCATTCTCACACTGTACAGTAAATTCTCTACAAACCACATGGCCACAACATAGAAGTATTAACCAAGTGTCTGTGTCCAGCATTTCAATTCTCTTCACAACAACAAGTGTTATATTCTACTTTAGTTATGGAGTAAGTCAGTTACTTTCATGTTATTATTTTTTAAAATATCATAATTATCATTAATAGTAGTAGTATTTGTTAATCCTAACAGTAAGGGTTGTATAGCTTGTTCTTGATAGTGGTTATATTTACAAGTTGAGGATAAACAAAGTTGCCACTGAGGACAGGACTGTGTTTCCTTATTAGCAGGTGGGTCAAATCTTTGATATAATCCCAGCCCAAGACTATGGTGTGTATATATATATATATATATATATATATATATATATATATATATATATATATATATATAGACCAATACAATACAACATCAACACCAGCAGGGGTTACACTGTGTCAGATATGAAAGTATCCGGATGCTGATATTAAAACGTTTTCATAGGTCAACATGCAGGAGGTTTTTGTCAGGCGGTGTATCACTGTGACTATAATAACTTCCACTGTGATAAACCCCCATACAAAAACCCAGGAGAGCTTGAATTTGATATGACTAAATGAGGGCTAAACATTATACTGTTATTACAGCCTCACTGCATATCAAAGTTTATTTATCTAAACACAAGGTGTAGTAAACACATGAAATCAGTTTACCTTGCTCTTACCCATATTTTTTAAAAATATTACAATTGCATTACATTACACACTAAGGTAATACCAAAGCAATTGTACAACCCATGCTTCTGGAACGTGGTGAAAAACAATGCTCCCAGAAATAAGTCTCTGAAGAGAATATGCCTACTGTATATGGCCAATATAAATATTCTGACAAAAGCAGTGAATTTTGAATAGATATTATGCAACTTTCTCCTACACTGTTATGCCATATTTATATAATTTATGTAATAAGCTCAGCATCAGAGGAAACTTATAATGTGGAGCTCAGTCTCTTCCAGGCGTTTCCCTGTTGCACTGGCACTGATGCCTCCTATTTATTATAGGGGGCTGTTATCAAGAGAAAGGGACTTGAGATTTATTAAACAAATCAGAAAAAACAGCAGCAGAAGACTTTTAGAGGATAACCTTTCTGATCACAGCACTGTGACCCAAATGCACAAAACCATCATGGCATGTTCTATTAATCATCTTTTTTCTAATTGATGGAACACAATCACTCAAAATTGAAGCATTTAATTAAGCTAATTTGACTCTATATGAAGAAATGGAATATATAAGTATACCTTACTGTTAAACTGTGAGAATTGTACTCTCATACAGTGGCTTATTCGTTTGCAAAGAGAAAAGACTATGAGACGAAAAGATAACACTTTTTAACCTCCGTATCGTAAAGCGCTCAATGAAACTAACTGCTTCAGTGCCCTTCAAAGCAGATTGTGTATTTTTGAATTGCTGTTTATCACAGTGTTATGGTAGCTGGGCACAGTGATTGACAGTCATACAAAAACCTATGAAGTGCAGTGAATACAGTTCTGTGGGGACGATGTACCACAATGAAGCTCAAAATCAAAATGCTTTTCATTAGACACACAAAGCCCAGATGCCTACCGTGTGTTCAGTGGTGAACACAGAGGCTTGGTTTGTATGTGTAATTGGGCTTTATTACAGTTAAACAGACTGTATAAAAAGATCATGTAACAGTCTAGCATCACCTACATTTCCCTACAGTTTGCTTAGTTCAGCCCTGTCACTCTGTTGTATTATGAGGAGAGTGAAACAAAGAAAACTAAGCTAGAATCTGAATCCAGTTCAGAATTTGCAGTGGGTTATGCAATTATGTCACCTGACTTGGCAAAAACACATATTTTTTAAACTAGGCTTGGAAGGTCAAATGGACAATCGTAGCAAGACCGTAGGACATATAAACGTGCACATGTACAGCATCTGTTAACTGGAAGTCTTTGCAAAGCGATCAAATGTGAGATTAGGAAAATGTAGATTATGTATTTCTAACAGGGCATTTTAGCGTTGAAATGTTGTCTGGAAATCCATTTCGGCTTTAATAATAATACATTAATTAGAGTGAGGTTTCGATTTGGCCTGGAACAAAAGCATTTTTGGTATTGCACTGAACTGTAATAAATTTGTTATGTAAGTATGTAGGCCTATGCCAGTTTTTATTTCAGTAATGTTGATTCATTTTAACACTGTTTACTTCTTTATTTTTTAAACTGTAATGTGACGGAGGCTGGTACAGGAACAACGTGAAGTGGGATGTTTTGGTGCGGTGAGAAGCAGCATGTGGTTTTTGTATTACCCTGCTTCATTGTGTGGGCTGGGGATACACAATGAATTGCGGATGTTCAAAAACCTACTGGGTTGTCTGCAGCGGAGAGTGTGTGATGGACTGTAACCCCCCTGATGATGTGAAACTCTTTAAACTTTCTGCTGTAGAGTTGTCTTTGTTGTATCATCCAACATCAACAATTTTCCCATTGACAGTGTGCAATGAGTTTATAGTTTATAGTTATAATCTCTCCCTCCCTCTCTTTCTCTAACTATATATATATATATATATAAAGTTTGTCCTCGTCAGTGTCACGACTATGTACTATCTAATAACTCAAACCTGATCTATTCAAAATATATTTGGATATATGAAAACATTATACATCAAGCAATTTTGTCAGCTTTGAAACATTGAGCTTATTCTGTCTCGTTTATGAAGGAATTATATAACTGATGTCATAAACTGAATGTGACAGGAAACACGGTGGTGATTTTCAGCACAGGCCTCTACAGATGTCACCCTGTTACTTTGCCTCTAGGTCGGTGCAGTGCTGACACTGTGACAGTGGTCTAAGACGAAGTTACTTAAAAATGCATTAAATGGTTGAGTGAAAGTGTGTCTCTTGGGGACCCAACTGTTATGCAACATGTTGGATACAACAGATTCTCTCTTAGGCCTTGCTGGTAAAATAATCCATCTGTGAAACCTACAGAAACCTGGTCTGCCTGAAACATTCACTGTCTTTGTCCTTACCGACTAAAAGATTAACAAAATGTGGGTTACAGATCAAATACAATGAGGGAAAAAAGTATTTGATCCCCTGCTGATTTTGTATGTTTGCCCACTGACAAAGAAATTATCAGTCTATAATTTTAATGGTAGGTGTATTTTAACAGTGAGAGACAGAATAACTGGGTGAAAGTGTTGTGGTCAGAGGAGACCAAAATCATGCTCTTTGGCATCAACTCAACTCGCCGTGTTTGGAGGAGGAGGAATGACCCCAAGAACACCATCCCCACCGTCAAACATGGAGGTAGAAACATTATGCTTTGGGGGTGTTTTTCTGCTAAGGGGACAGGACAACTGCACCGCATCAAGGGGACGATGGACGGGGCCATGTACCGTCAAATCTTGGGTGAGAACCTCCTTCCCTCAGCCAGGGCATTGAAAATGGGTCATGGATGGGTATTCCAGCATGACAATGACCAAAAACACACAGCCAAGGCAACAAAGGAGTGGCTCAAGAAGAAGCACATTAAGGTCCTGGAGTGGCCTAGCCAGTCTCCAGACCTTAATCCCATAGAAAATCTGTGGAGGGAGCTGAAGGTTCGAGTTGCCAAACGTCAGCCTCGAAACCTTAATGACTTGGAGAGGATCTGCAAAGAGGAGTGGGACAAAATCCCTCCTGAGATGTGTGCAAACCTGGTGGCCAACTACAAGAAACGTCTGACCTCTGTGATTGCCAACAAGGGTTTTGCCACCAAGTACTAAATCGAAGGGGTCAAATACTTATTTCCCTCATTAACATGCAAATCAATGTATAACTTTTTTGAAACGCGTTTTTTCTGGATTTTTTTGTTGTCTCTCACTGCTAAAATACACCTACCATTAAAATTATAGACTGATCATTTCTTTGTCAGTGGGCAAACGTACAAAATCAGCAGGGGATCAAATACTTTTTTCCCCCACTGTATGTGTGAAGTATATCCCATATATTTGAAATATACAGAAAAGGTGCCCATTTTTGCAAATAAAAAATAAAAGGATCACACATTAATAAGATCTATTCCTTCTGTAAGGGCAGTGTTGTTCGATTCCAGTGCAACTGGTCTGTAAGCTACTATCTAAGACCTGAAGCTCTTGACAATGACACCCTTAATCATGAGGGACACACTGAGCAACATGGACATGATTTCCTTGCTTTCCCCGGTCATGCCTGCAGATCTGAAGAGCTTGGCCATACCACCCCAGAGGAAATTTGTATTGCTCAATGGTTGATCTTCTAAAGCTCAGGAGACAAAATTGTGATTCTCATTTCAGCCTCATTTTAGTTTCAGTGTTGTCTGACCTGTTTCTCATACGTTGCTCCCAAAATTCACTAGGAGAAATAGGTGAGACATAGCATTTAGCAGCAGCAGTCATAGTTGAGACTTGAAGGAGATATCTTGCTCAGTCTCATTAATGGCTCCTTAGGAGAAGAAAATTAGCAGTACTACAGCTACTATGGAGCAATATGTGAGTCACGCATTTTATGTGTGTAAATAAATCTAGGACACTTTCACAAATGCTGAAACAAATTAACCCTTTATTAAAATGGTCAAGTTTACCCTACACAAGACACAGCAATGCTCTGTGTATTAGCGATTTGTTTTAAACAGAACAAGTAGAATGACAGGGCTATAAGCTTGACATTTTTTTTAGAAATTCAGAAATAAGTGACTTCAGATTTTTTTTTTTTATTTCTTGGCATAAGTGCAAAACAAAGTGCAAAAATACAGAGAAGTACAAGGCATCAATCATTACCAATTCAACTTAGCTAACACAGCAAATCAAAATACACTTTACAAATTCCAATTTACAATTTACACAACTACAGTAAGAGACTTCCTACATCCTAGACGGTGAAAGCTAAGTGCTGTCAAGATGTAGGGTCACAGACAAGGGCTACGGGAAAGGGAGCAAGGAGGAAAACAATCAAGAACGCGAGGAGCATAATAAGCTGAAGTGCTATCTAGCAGGGATAGAGGACTAATATTACAAGTGCTGTCGGAAGAGATGCGTCTTGATAAGCGCCGGAATGAGGTCAAGGACTCTGCTGTTTTGACTTCGGTGGGCAGGTCCATTTAATGTACAATAACTGGTGCTCGCTGTCCTGAACAAGCTAGTCCCTGTATATCTCGTCTTGTGACAATAGATGAGTGGTGGAACATAAATAGACTAGTAAATTGAGATCTGAAAAACTGAGGTATAGAAATTATACAAATATACGTTTGAGTTTTTGCAGTATGCTATACCCTATTGGTTTTGAGTGTGGAATATGAGGCCCAAGCTTCTTCAATTGTATAAAAAAATTAAATGGTTTAATATGCTGCAAATAGAGTAGCATTTTACATTTATTTATAATTAATTTAGGCTACCAGGTAGAGTGCAGTCATGCAGTCCACTGTGGCCCTAACCCTAGAAACTAAATGTAATTTTGTGTAGATTTTTGTTATCATAATATCATCCAAAACAATAGTTAAAATTAAGAAATATTTATTAAAATAAATAACAAAATTAAAAAGATGTGCAGTTAAATGACTGATTCAGTTACCATTCTGGTCATCTTTGGGTGAGCTGGGGTCTGGTTCATAAAATCGCATCTTCTTCGTTGGGATGCGTGCTCTTTTGGGCATCTCTTTTTTAAATTTCCCGCTTGGCATTCCATTCTGTAAAAAACAAAGGTACAACACATGTAAGTGAAAAAAGCAGTTTTTGTCCATACTGCATTTTATTAACATAAAGAGTCCTACTCCTAAAACACATTTTCACCCATTTGAAAATGACAATGCCAGTTTTTCCATTGTCAAAGTAGCCTAACTTTGGTGCGCTATTTAGCCCCCGACAACCTGTGTCGTCTACTTTCATTTGATGGGCATCTTCACTCGCATTAGTGATGGGCATTCTTTTGGCTCCCAAGCGGCTCTTTAAAAAAATATATGTTTTGTATTTTTTCAAGTCAAATAGTTTGCGACAGTTTGACTGTGATTGGTGTTAAAACAATTCCAATTAAAATTATTAAATGAAATCATACTCTGCCTTAAACCAATGCATTTTTGCTCCACCAATGGGATCAGTGGATTTCTGCAGATCTGCGCAAAACTGCGGAAACAACAAGCCGCTGCTGCCGTTTGTGTTCGTCTGTGCAGACAAACACAAAAAGCGTATATTATTTTAAAATAACCTGCCACGAAACAACCATTGGTATTTGAAGTATTATAATAAATACGTATGAAAATCTTATTCTCCCGTCATGTTTTTTCTTCTTCCGTCAGCTCGGCTCTCATTGGCTACGGATGACGTCACTCTCCACCATCGGCGCTGAGAGTCACCGGCCGCGGGGTTTACCCACCATGCTGCAGTAATAGTTAGCTAACATTTACACATGTGGTGAAGGTTTAAGGCTAGCTAACCTTAGTATATGCATTATATGTGGACCAGATTCTTCAAAAAGCTTCAGAACCCAAATATACACCTTCTAAATGTTACAAAATTAAACGTAATATACATTAAACTCATCTTCTCTTGCGAGCCCCGTGGTACTCGGTCGCCCCCTGTGTTCCCGTATGTTAATCAGCCAACTTTTAGATTAACCAATCACGACGCAGGCAGAGCTCTTGTCCAATGAAATGTCCTGATGCTGGTTCACAGGTCACATCATTGCGCAGCCTCCGAAACAGGGACATGGCTAAAGCTTGACATTACTTTTACCAAAGAGTAATGCTGATCAAGTGCAGTTGTGCTGTATTTGATTGGACTCAGATGTATGAAAAATCTGTTGTCGGGAAGTTTGAATCAGTGAAAAGAATATATGTGAACAGGCATATCGGCTAAAACTTTAAAAAAATAAAAGGTTAATATAGTTAACTAATAATGACATTTTGTATTCTATTTATATTTTATTTTATTCTATTATTTTATTATTTTTCCTTTGTAGCCTTACTATAGTATGGTCCATGAATTAGTTGCAGTTGGAAATGTAATGTAACTGGAAGAGAGAAAAGTTTTTTTGATTTTGATGATGTGATTTATATTTTATTCAGTTTTCAAATGCTTATTTGTACTTATTTATACTTATCTGATGATAAGTCTCTTGTGGAACAGTTTCTTGGTCAGAGATTACATAATAATGTTGTGAAGGCGTATAACAGCTCAAATAGGGAAAACTGTTTACACTTCAAAGCAGTATGTCAAAGCTAAACGAAGGATCAATTATACAGTATTATTTTGTGATGGGATGCAGATCAAATATGGCCATATTGAATTACTGTGTTCTTACAAAGAAACCAGTGAATGTCAAAATGAGACCAAATTTGCATTTGTGAATGAATTCTCAGTTGCAGGCATAAATCTTCTGCTGGATTCTCTGACACATTGGACATGTTTTCACATTGTGAGCTTACTGGAAGTTCCTGTAAAAAGGACTGTAGTTGCACTTCATAGTATTTTGGGAAAGTTGATGTTTATTGATTTGTCCTCAATGTCTGGTATTGTGTTTGTTGCACATTTCCCCAACAGACTTGAAAGGGACTGAACATAAGTCAAAGAAGAGGTCATATTCTGAACAGAAGAGCATTAGTTAAGAGAACGAGTTAACATTTCTTATTGAAAATTAGAAGTCTAAGTTGATGGACAGATATTACATAGTTTGTATTGTGATGCCATACCAAAACAAATACTAGTGATCTCACAGTGATCTTTTCATATAGGCATATCTATTGTCACACTAAAAGGTCGCTTTTGAGCCCTGCATAAGAAGATAAAAATATCTGAATATACTACACTTACTTACACCAGTTATGAATCTGTTCTGAGATATTTGCAGTTTTGCTTTGATACAGCTAAAATGCTGTCTTGTGCTTGTCTAAATGGCTGCATTACATAAAAGTGATACTTTTATAAACTTGAAAGACACTTGGAGCTGAGTGATATTAATGATATATGCTAACTGATTATCATCCTCATTACTAATAAGCAGATTTCCATGTCCTATTTAAGAGCAAGTAATATTGTTAGATTATTGATGTTGAAATATCCAGTGAAAATATTGTTACATTTGTTTTAGTCTGCATTATTTAACCCCAATTATCACCATGTCAATATTAAAACATCTGTTTAAAATGTCTTGGAAGTTTGTTTTGTCATGGACAAGCATATAAATCCCATTACAATGAGGTCCATGTATTTGAGTTTCTTTAAAACAAAAAAAAATGTTTTTAAGAAAACAATGACAATTCAGCGAGTGCTTGTGGATAGCTCTTTATTTGCTCTGTTTGAGCTCAGCATTAGATGCATGACTTTGACTGGGAAGAGAATAGATTGAGTTCATAGAGAGAGCACACCAAACTTGTGAAAATCTGATAATTATATTAGAGCTTGAGGAGGTCTATTTTGAAACTAAAAAGGAGGCTAATTTGAGATTTTGTGTAGCTTTTTCTTCAGGAGAAAAAAATGAGAAACGAGAAATAAGACATAATCTCGTTTTGGTTTCACACAGACCTCATTGTTGTCTAGGAGAAATACATTAGACATTTTTGAGAGCTCTTTTCTAATTTTCTTTTCCTCTGGGACAGTCTACGTCACAAAGGTTGACTGTAATTAAAAATACATCCATTTATAAATACATCAAGGGATGCGGTCAATATCATTCATGGTAAGGTACATCACGTTTTTCAAGGTCTTTTGTAAACAACAGTTTAGTGTCATTGGTTTTGTCAATTGAAAAGTGCAACGGGACTAATTCTGATCTCTGTCTTGCTTGTTATAACCCAGCTGCCTGTATAACCCTGGGCTCCTGACTAAGAATGTACCTGTATGTCTGGTATTTGTTGTGTGAATTACCTTTTTAGATCCCATAAATATATCCTTATGCTGTGGTTTTGGGTGTTGCTGCATTAAGGTAGTTGAACCACTGGGTTAGACTATGGGGCTGGAGTAGATCAAGGGCGTGGGAGTAATACTGTATCATCCACTGCACAGTTTGTGTAAACCAGAATTGCAAATTCAGGCAGACCTTTCTCCCTGACAGGCTCAAGTCTGAATATAGGGTGTAGTGTGTTTGCCACCATGTGGGGTTGGACATGATGCTGTGTGTTGATATATAGGTGGGTCTAGGCAGCAGCAACACAGAGGCAGGGATATTGTGAAAAAGAGGTGGTAAAATGAAAACTGCACTAAAACACTAGCTTCTCTGGAGCCAAACTACTTCCATTCCCTCATTATTAACACAAACACTACAACACAAAACACATGGCAAATTATCCGAACCCAGAAAAAAATTCAATTGCTGTCAGGTCTTCTGGGGGATGCAGTACCCTTCTGGGTGGTCATCTTATGACCCACCCAGCACTGCACCATACACAACCTCCCTCACAAGGGAAGCCGGGAGCAACAGAGGATGGCCATGTCACAGCCAGCCTCCTCCTGATACCAACCCAGGAAGCGCATCAAGCAGGCAATGGAGGGCCAGTGACAGGAGGCTCAAGGAGGGCTGCCAGAGCCCCAGGACCACAGGACCACAGGACCACAGACCTCAGCTGCAGATTGAAGGGATGAAGGAGGGCAGATGGAGTGATATCTGGGTCCTGTGGGGGAGCAGAGAAGGGGTACAGAAGCAACAGCACAACGTTGGGGGGCCATAGGGAAGTGAAGGAGGCCCAAGCAGCAACCACACAACCTGGAGTGGCAACCAGGATGCCCCACCAAGGGTCAAGGGGCAGAGGAAACTGGTAGAGCAGAGGGGAAGCAGACCAAAGGAGCCCAGAAAGTGCAACCAAGGAGAGCAGGGGCAGTGATCTGGGATGTGGCAAAACCCCTTCCCCCGTCCGTTGTGTGGGCCCCCCCGACCTGATAGCACTTCTTCCACTGGTGTAATGACTGTGCTTCATCTTGTGGCTCTTTTGGACCACCACAAACCACAAAGGTTCCTCTAGCCATGACACTTCCGTTTCTGTCCAGGGCACTTCTTGCTCTTGCCCTAGCATGTCCGCAGCCAGCCACGGGGGGGGGGCTCTTCCACTCCCTCTGGGAGGAGCTGTGGGTCGGGCAGCTGCATCTCCCACTCCAGATCAGCATGCAGAGAGTCAGGCTCCAGGGGCAAAAGCGCTCTTCCCTCTTAGGCCTCAGAGGCGACAGTGGCTGCTCCTCCCTCACTGGCTCGGGGGCCAGGAACACCTCAACTGGCACCGGGGACAACAGGGAGTGTCAGCGCCTTCTCCCTCTAGTGTCCCCCGGGGAATGGCGTCGGTGGTCCGAATACTGAAGGCCCTATTGTATGATCTCACAGCCTTTGCCCACATTCTCCACCACCTGTGGCACCGTTTGGGGTTGGACATGATGCCAGGTCTTCATATATAGGCATGGACTAGGAAGCAGCAACACAGAGGCATGGAAACTGTGAATGGAGGTGATATTTATTATACAGTGTGCAGGTGGTGAAATCAAAACAAACAAACCAATTTAAAACAGTAGCTCTTCGGGAGCCTAACTGATTTATTCCAGTCCCTCACTATTAACAAAAATACTAACACAAGACACACAGCAAATAGTCCAAATCGAAATCCCTGCTCAACCTCATCCTACACACCCAATACAGTTTACTGGCTTCCTGTCTTTGTGTAGCAACCAGGCAAAGCGCTGGAGTCCTGCAGCTCAGGTGCCCCTAAATGCTTATTCACTCAGTGCTTCTGGGGTGCCATTCTAAGCTGCCATTTTGTTCCCAACTGGCAATGTGTTCAAAAGTAAAGGTCAGAGCTATTCTTCATAACAGGGAATTCCATTTGGAGACACAATGCTGTTCTTGTCTTGGGCAGCAGGAGGAGTGCAGCAATGTGGCAACTGGTTCGACTACTGGGGGAAAGGCACTCAAGTCACCGTTACATCAGGTAAGTTTTATCACAATTAGAAATGGAGTAAATTATATTTGATGTTTATTAGTATGATGCTTTTCTAAGCTGTCATATAACGGGTGTGCAGTAGGTAGACTGGTACTCTTGCGGCTCAGGTTCAACAATGCTGAGTCAGCGACAGTTCTTGTAGTTAGCTTTGATTTACTATCCGTGCAATCCGTGATGGCTACAGCTCTGCTTATGATTACTGGGGAAAAGGAACGTCTGTTATTGTGACGTCTGGTAAGTCTTTCTCTATATGTATTGATAACAAATGTATAGGTTAGGATTAATCCCACATATTTGCTATCAGCTTGAATTGAGTTTGCAGTTTTTATTTTTTCTTTAGTCGAAAAAATGCTAAAATGAACTACATGCTGATGCTGGGAGAGGGGATGAAAATGAAAACGTTTGACCGCAATGGAACGCAAAAATACTTAGACAATCGGCAAATACATAAATAATGAAATAAATACGTAACTAACTAAATAAATACTTACTATAGCTATATTAAAAAAAAAAAAAAAACAGAATGCAGCGTATTAAAGTATAGTAATTGTCCTCTAAAATGAAGTGTAGTTAGATGACAGATTTTGAGCTAAGCCATTGAGCAGACAATGCACTGTGACTACGAAGCTTTCGACTACTGGGGGAAAGGGACCATGGTCACCGTGAGCTCAGGTAAAAATCAGTCCAAATCCTTTTCCCTTTTCCCTGCGAGCTCTTCACTTTTCATCTACTCGATGCATAATAGACGATAGGTTTGCCTAGATTACTATAGTTGAACGTTTTAACTTGAGTAGCTGCAATGCAGTTTACTAAAACTTCAAATCGGCTTGAGGATTATTGAGGCAAAGTAGCTGTATTTCATTTAAAAAGAAATAAATAACTAGAATCGTCAAAGCCTCTAGACAAGCGCGGTTTACATACAGCTGAGAAACTTTGGCGCATAGCTGTGTGGCTGGGGTGCTTTTGATTACTGGGGCAAAGGAACAACGCTGACTGTCTCATCTGGTAAGAAAATAATGCATTTATTCTGTTTTATGTGTTATTGTTTTTTAAATATATTTATTACATCTGCTGGGTACCTGTTAACCCCATTTCAAAAAGCTCATCTGCTAGATTGTACATATTTGAATGCCTTAAGCTTCTTGAAATATATTTCAATGTATATGCAATATTTATTCCCGCCTGTTTATTCGTGCAAATATATATATATTTATTTGTTTTATTTACACATCTTTAATAAGTCAAATCGAACATTTAATTAACCAACAAAAAAAAAAAAAAACGAACCGCTGAAGATATAATATAAATCCGAAATCATTGCGTTCACTTTCTAAAATTCGTATTCATTTATTTGGACTTAATAGATAAAAATAAAGTTTCGAGAACAAATCCTTCTGTAGTTTCATCATATCAATTAGTCCTAAAATACGGGGTGGTAGTCCTGGTTAGTGTCCATCCAAGCCATGCGTGAGTCAGGCTGTGTACGACTACTATTACGACTACTGGGGGAAAGGGACCCAAGTCACTGTCACCTCTGGTAAGTCGATTATAATAAAACTAGACTTCAGTTGGCACTGTATTTTTGCGGATATTAGCTTTACACTTGGACGCATTCGGTTTATAAATGGTTTATCAAAATTGCAGTAATGAATCAAATTCACTCCTGTTTAGAGTTAAAGATGGGCGATATTGTGTATGTATTTAATTATATAAGTAGGCTAAATAAGTAGGTAGTAAGAGAATGGCTCCAGTGAGTTATTGTGCTACCTGTGAAGTCATGCTTTTCACTGTGATTACTATGGCTTTGACTACTGGGGGAAAGGGACCCAAGTCACCGTCACCTCTGGTAAGTTTTACACACCGTTCCTATTACAGCGAATTAGCCACACTTTGAATTTTAAAATTAAAAATTGTGAATTATGATCATACTAATTGACATGCCAGTGAGAAACCAAATACAAAGGCTGCTAAACTACTAAATTTGATCGGGGTGGCAGGAAAATACCGCTTGTCCCTTCAGCAAAATCAATGAATCCAATAATATATAAAAACACCGAACTAAAACGTTACTGCATATGTTAAATGCCATACATACAGAAATGCTTAAATATATTAATCTGTGTAATCCCTAGGCGATTGCTGGGGTTCTTTATATTTTCTTTAGCTTTTTATGTAATTAATTAATTAACCGTTTGATGATTATAAGGCGGAAGATTTAACTCAATGCACCGTTATAACATTATAATCGTGTTCTTGCGTATTTTCTACGAAACAAGTGTCGTTATGTTTTTCCCCCCATTTTGTGTTATTTTTATTATTGAGATATAGTGTAAAAAACGAAATAGGTTTTTGCAATAAGTAAGCAGCTAAATACATCAATGTGACTACGCTGCTTTCGACTACTGGGGAAAGGGGACCATGGTCACCGTCACATCTGGTAAGTCGTTTAAATTGGGAAAGAAACGTTATCTTAAAATGTGCGCATTTTTATTAACTTTTTCGTTTGTTTTTTTCGTTTAGCAACCGCGTTTGGGTTGAGTCTGACACATTATTCCTCAGTCGTCTTTTGCTTACATTTAACCCATGTTTTTAGGTTGTCTTTATTTATTTTATAACACATGTTTTTATACTGTTTGGAGAGAGTGAACAATCGTATGAAATTATGAAAGGGTGTACGCACATTCAGCACAAGGTTAGTCAGGTTATTGTACAGGTCAGGGTGTACAAATAGGCAACGTGATTACTTTGACTACTGGGGGAAAGGAACCATGGTCACCGTTACATCTGGTAAGAAAAAACTCTCTTTTCATCCCTTAACTCGCTTTTATTCTTTTTGTTTTACGATTATTTTTCTCCTTAACGTCCTCCTTCGTTTTTCTGCAATAGCACTTGGCAGTGTCATATGTTAGGCGCTTTGCACCTGCCGAATGGGATGTGATGCTGTTTTGAAATAAGTACTATTCAATACAATACTATTCGTGTTGAAGTTAACGAAATTTTAAAAGCAAGTCTATTTAGAGACAAAATTGTTAAAACTCCATTATTCTTGTCTCCAAAATTAACTATCCAAAGCGCGAATTATACGCCGAGTATTGACAGTAGGCTACTGGTGATCCGTATTCCTTTATTATACATACAACTAGTTTATAATTTGTATTTTTTTTAATCCTGTAACAATAATGGGTAGCAGCTTACAAATAACGAGTGTTTATTGTTCAGTAGTTTAAGATTAGAAACTTGCAATGTATTTATGTATTGATGTGTTTGTTTGTTTGCACTTCTGATTTCACAGACCATGCCATTATTACTATTGTTTTCTGAAGATTATTGTCTTTAGGTAGTTTTCAAACTTTACTTTACAGACTTAGAAGTAGTATAGTGTTACAACAGGGGATGTGGGAGACTGCATCGGCAAAGGACAATTTTAACAAACAGGGCACTGTTCATTTGAAATCGACAGCGCTTCAAATATATGTTTTTTTAACATTTCATAATGTTTTATAATATTTTTATGTATTTTTTAAATAGTTATATACATGATTTCTGATATTGAAATAGTCCCAACAGACTCAATGTAGACATGAATTAGGCTAAAGGAAATGAGTTAAAAGGTAGTTTTAGATACAACTCGGAAATAATGTAATGCCACTGTGTTACTGGGCTTTTGAGTACTGGGGAAAAGGTACAACGGTGACGGTATCCTCCGGTAAGACTATTTCTTTATTATCTTCCACGAAATTAGGCAGTATTTAAATACTTCTCTGTCTCTCATTTAACAGAGAAGTAATCAGTCAGTCGATTAATTAATTATGTGTTCATTTGTTTTAAAGTAAGGCATGTGAAATGCAAACTTTAGCTTCATATTCAAGTTAGACTGATTTTAAGCGTCGTGACATACATATAATAATAGTGAGCATCTTATATGAACAATTTGATATGCCAAAGTAAGCTGTTCTCAAAATTAGTTAAAACAGTGTACTGGCTATTCATGTTTTTATGTTCTGACTATACCTTGAGAAACATGATTACAAAACGTGATTACATTTCTGGCTGAGTGTTGGCATTATGCGTGTTCCCCATAAAGATATTGTGCCTGAGTTTTTAATCCTTCAAAGTTTAAAATGTTACCGTGTAACCGGATCGTTTACAAGGGTAAATCACAATGGCAACTCTGATTAATTATAAATTATGTATATATTCGTTTTTCAAAGACCCTAAAAATCTGTGTTTTAGCGTAAGGATAATGTAGTCAATGCTCATTTGTGAACATTATAGGTAATATCTTTAAAAGCTATGTTTCAAATGTAAAAAACTAAAATAAATCACAAAATATGTTATTCGCTCGAAAATGTAATGTAAAAACATATTTATTTTCTGTAAACTTGGATGTTAAACTAGGATGAGCCAGGAAAAAAACAAAAAACGTGTATTAAAAAACATCGGTGATAAATCTTTTCGTTTACATTTTATCTGTGTCTAAATATATACAAAATAAAATAAACAACACAATTATAATGTGAAAATTGTTTGGTTGAGCAAGGTAAGCTTATAGTTCTTCAGACGTATTTTCAACTGTAAAATGTTATCTATAATTTTGTCAGTGTGACCGTAAAATAATACTTTAAATTATTTACTAATGTAATTTGTTCCTCGTGATTTTTCTATTAAAATATAAAATACATTAATATTTCCTGAGTTTCTATTCCATCTTCTACTTGATATAATGAATGTAAATTATTTATCGAAATAATAATTAGTTTTTGACTAAATTAAATTGCAAAACCTAAACTATGGAATCGGCAGCAATAATTATATAGATGTATATCTCAGCTTTGATCTAAAATCTCATAGAACAATGGTGTATTATCTATTTCATATAAAATGAAAAACATATAGTTTCCATGACAAATGCCCAGTTTATTGGATTCATGGTAATTATATATATATATATATATATATATATATATATATATATATATATATATATATATATATATATATATATATATATATATTAATTAATCTTTGCATAGATACTTTATTCAACATACTAAATACTTTTATTTAATCCGTAGCTGAAAGTGTTTTCTGAAAGTGAATTAAACCGCGATAGGGTACAGGTTTGAACTTTGCAATTCGCGGGTAGGTTCAAGTTTTGATTAGGTCCATCCCTTTGGTCTCTGCTATTGTTGAATTGATAAGGTAAAAAAAAAAAAAAAAAAAAAAAAAAAAAAAACTTTAATTACATATTGATGGACATTAACACTTCCACACCCTGCCACAAATTAAATGAGATTAAACAATACATATGTGATGTTCCACAAACTTTCTTCTTTCAAATTACATTATATTTCTAATCAATGTGTCTTGACTGCATATAGTGCCATTTTAAAGTATCCATTCTACACACAGTTTTTCAGTAAGTGTTTGTGATTTCCTGTGAAGACATGCATGTATGTATTGAATTCATGAATTAATTAATTTTTTTTTTTTTTTTTTTTCAGCTGCAGCAACTGCGCCAACCCTCTTCCCACTTGTTCCCTGCGGCTCTGGGGTGAGTGTGGATCCAGTCAGTGTAGGCTGCCTGGCAACAGGGTTCAGCCCCGATTCCCTGACCTTCGGGTGGAGTGAAGGCTCAAAAGAGCTGACCAACTTTCAGAAATACCCATCAGTGCTTGGCAGCGGAGGCCTGTACTCCATGACCAGCCAGCTGTCCATCCCCAAAGCAGACTGGGAGAATAAGGATAAGATGTTCTACTGCAAGGCCACAAACCCATCTGGAACTGCATCTGCTGAATTGAAACCACCAACACCAACACCACGTAAGATCATTGATCACTTAATTTATGAATTGATTGGTTGCTTAATTGGGTAATTGATTTACAGGCTGTCAAGAGGATGGAATCAAAATTTACCATAATCATTGTAAAGTGTGTCTACCACAGCTCAGTAACTCTTGATTGTCATTTATCATTTAGCATTGGACTTACTTTTTACCATATATCTTTTTTAAAGTCAGCATCTAAAATGTCTGGTGAACAAAAAGTTATTTTAATTAATTTTGTTTGTCAATGTTTACATTTCTTAAATAGTTTTCTTTTAATACTTTAAACTTATTACGACTGTTTGAACACAAACTGAAAACAAACAAATTAGTATTGTGGTGGAAAAGATCACAGGGAAGGGAAGAATATACCCAACATGTGTTTGTTGTATTCTCTGTACATTTTGTTTACTCTGAATCACAAGCCCGAGCTGTAAATTAGGCCTGCCAAACCTTCATACAAAATACTTCTAGACACAAACCAGACCTGTTCTCATTACGCAGAATTTCCAAGCTGTCCAAAATACATAGTATATTGAAGATGTTTTGTTAGTGGAGGAGCCTTAACTAATTTTAGGGAACATGTAAAACCTTTCCTGTTTAGCTGATCTAGCCCAGTGGCAAGAAATACAATCTTTTGACATTTGTAAGATATAGTCTACTTTGTATAAAATAATAATTAGTCACCTAAACTTAGGACAATTATCTGCAGCACGTGTTTCAAATAATTAATATTTTCTTGCCATTTCTAATCAGTCTATGTCAAGACTGTATGCAGTACCATGTTAAAGAATATATTTGTAACAGAGTTTTGCCTTTGGTCATGGATTATATAATTGTTGTTTGTTTAGTTGTTTCTTAACTTGCTTGTTTTCAGAACTGGAATGGTTATTGTAATATAATGCTCAATGTATGCTTTGGTTATTAAGATAAAAAGGGTTGGTTTTACAGATTGCCCCCCAAGTTGCATATTATTATTATTATTATTATTATTATTATTATTATTATTATTATTATTATTATTATTATTATTATTATTATTATTATTATTATTGTTATTATTATTAATAATAATGATAATAATAACAACAACAATAATAATAATAATAATAATAATAATAATAATAATAATAATAATAATAATATAATAATTGTTATTATTATAATAATAACACATGGATCTAAAGCCCTGTTGTTTACAGGGGCTTGGGGAAAAATTGACCAAAACCCATTTCACCCTTGAACATCGTGGAACCAGTACAAAACATGTTTGTCTGCTTTGTCATTTTCTTTCTTCTGCTTTATGGTGACTTTTTTGCCCCATTTTCCAGCTCATGTAACTTGTCTTATTAGTGGTTTGTGTGTATTTAGGTTTACCTTAAAGAAAAAAAATAACGTCATTTCCCTTTGCCCCTTTATGCTTAAATAATTGCTTTGGTAAAAGGATCTTACAAGTTTTTTATTTCTTTCTGGTAACGAACCCATTCACTTAGACAACCCTTGACCATCTTAAGTATTTCCTCACCTGAAGGGGTTTCGCCGCATGTCTTAAAGTGAGGAGGTGGGGAGTCCATAGGGTTGTTGATGGGGTGCATTGGACTGTTGACCGGAGGGGGGAGGAAGATTCAACAGATTGTGCTTCACAGGAAATTATTTAACTCGGCTGATACATGGGCCCTACAAAATGTCTGGTCACTCTAAAAAGTGGGGAGCCCAAATTATATGCTTGCCCCCATTTTCAAAACTGAGGGAGTAGTCATGTACTCGCCCCTGCTCACATGCATTTACTCCACTTTTTCAGAAGTTCTCCTTTCTTTATCAGAACCCGCACACGTGGTTGTGTATATATATGTGTGTATGTTTGTTTTTCAGCTCCGATACCAGTTCATCCTACTGTTTACGTAGTCCCACCATCTGCTGAGGACTTTAAATCTGACAAAACAGCCAAAATTATATGCTTGGCCATTGGCTTTAGCCCCCTTGATGTCTCTTTTAAATGGTGGAACAACCAAGGCCTAGTGACCGAAGGGGTTGAAAGTCACGGCAGCGTTAAGGACGAAAAAGAAAAGTACAGTGCTAGCAGCTCCTTAAGAGTAACTGAAAAGGAATGGAGGAACCCATTTAACAGTTTTGCCTGTGAAGTTCACCACACCGAAGGCTGGAGCAAATTGAAGAATACCAGCTTCATTGGGGGTATGTTGAAAAGCTCAACACTGTCTTATTTGTCCCCTTTAATATATATATATATATATATATATATATATATATATATATATATATATATATATATGTTAAAAAAACTAAAACACTAATAATATTCCACTTGGAATAGTTTAGCAATCACTACATTTTTGTAACCCACCCCTTTCTGACTATGTTTTCTTATATTAAACAGACTGTAACTCTTCACTAGTAACATGCAAACAAAAAGTTGAATATATTTTGAATGTAGTAGCCACAGAAATGGGAGAGACGTGTTTTGTTTTTGTTTTTTTCACTCTTTCCTTACAGAATGTGATCCGTTGACCACCGACGTAACAGTTACGATTCAGGGCCCAGAGGCGAAAGAGGTTTTCCTGCAGAAGAGAGGCACACTGACCTGCATTGCCCGGGGCTTGGCAGATGAGAATGAGAAGACCATTGCCATAACCTGGTATAAGGACAATGGTAAAAAGCCCCTAGCATCTGTAACACCCACTCCAGAGCTTCAGTATACAGATGATGGACGCATACAGGCAACATCCAGAGTGATTATCAGCAAAGAGGAGTGGAGCAGTAACAGCACCTACAAATGTGTAGTAGCTCACCCGGCGTCCTTTCCTTCTCCAAAAGAAGAAACATACAGGAGAGACAATGGTTAGTCTGCTTTTTTTCATTTGGTTGGTCTGTTTGCTTTGCTGTAATTTTTACAGTAGTGATGGACTTCTGAGTTTCTGTCAACTGATATCCATCGGCGATCATTTGCTGTAGTTTTTCAGAATCGCTGCCACTTGGGCAAAAAGTCCATTCAGTGCAGGGGAATAGAATTTGAAATGGTCATTTTGAAGGAAAAACAAACCGCACAATGAACTGTATGAAGATGTGTGAAAAAATGTGTGAAGCCACACCACCTACATGGCTAAAGAACTCATGTCTTTTTATATCTATGTATTTGCAGGCCATGTGGAGAGGACGCCCTCCGTCTTTCTGCTGCCTCCCTCCTCAGAACAAAACTCAGGCATTAGGGAAGAGTTGCCTCTGACCTGCTTCATCAAAGACTTCTACCCCAAGGATGTGTACGTCTCTTGGCTTGCTGATGATGTGCCTGTCGCGGAGTCTAAGTTCCACACCACCAGCCTGATTGAGGAGGAGGCCGGGAAGTCCTATTCAGTCTACAGCAAGCTTAGCGTTCGGACAAGCGATTGGAACAGTGGCGTCTTTTACACCTGTGTTGTCCACCATGAAAGCACCCCCGACTCAGTGCCCATGATAACCAGAACGATTGATAGCTCTTCAGGCAAGCCCACTTTAGTCAATCTCAATCTCAAAGTGCCCGACACCTGCAGAGGGTAACATCTCCCATGACTGTGCCTCTGTATTGTCTTGTTATTGTGCTTCTGTATTGTAACAGGAATGTTGTGTTGTCTTGTCTGTTGTGTCTCTTTTAACATTTTTGTGATTCAAACTTAAAAAGCAGAAACAAAACAAAATAAAAAAAAACAATAACAATCAGCACGAATACGTTTGTACAATTCTGTCCGCGTTGTCCAGCTATTCTATTATATTTATTTATTTTCAAGCTTCCTTTCAAGGTTTCTCATTCTGACCCTGGAGGGACTACATTCCACTTTAAAATGTATGTTCATTAGATAAATAAGTGGGGCTGAGATGGCATAAAACATTACAAAGCCAAAAATACACTACACAAAAGCAATCTCTAACCCCTATACTTTAGCCTACAGTGCCAGGGTTGTTTAAACATCTATATTGCTATAAAAAGGTTTGATAGCCATAATGGCTATGGTTACAGCACGGTTTATATCTTTACTCTGTCCAGGAAATGAAGATGGACATTGAGGCTTTAAAACGTTGCCAAAAACTCTATTATCTTACAGGGGGTCCCTTACACCAGTCAGTCAAATGTCTTGTCAACAACTGTCAGCTTTAAGAAACCTAGCCTTCCATTTCCACTGAATGTCAAACTAATGTACCAAAAAAAAGCTTTATGAATAAGTTGTGAATATAGTATGGACAAAGATACTTAAAACAACTACTTGGGAACCCATATTACAGGGCTGTATACACAGAAACTCCGGTAAATATAAGCTGGCACTTCTACCCATGAAACGTCTTGATCCTTGCATTAGCAATCTAGGATACGGATCTGTGACCAAAATGTCAGTATGCTAAGTAAGGCTGATCTGGATACATCAGGCTTTAAAGGCTTTTGTAACCATTCACTTTAAGCTGTGTCAAACTCTTGACCCTGATCTTAACTCTGACACAGACTGCAAGGTACTTGAATAAATGGACAGCCATTGAGGGTTTTTAAGAGAACAGAATAACAAATCACCAGTCCACATAAATGCAAGCTTTAAAAACTAAGATACTGTAAAAATTCAATGATCTAGTGCAATATCTTTAAAGTTATCTTATCACTCTGATAGCCCCACAAAGGCTACATTTTGTTTGCTTGTTTGTTTGTTTTGTTTCCTTAAACATTACCGTGTCGCTTCTGTTTGTGTCACTCACCAAAATGCGTCCCCGAGTGTCGTCAGCTATGGTTACGTTTGGCGTCTTCTCTGCCTTTTGGGTCCATGTCAACCTCTTTTGTGTGTTCAGGCCGCCACTGTTCCAATCACCCAATCACTGGGTCCAGATCTTCATAAAAACATTCAGCTTGTGGTGTGAATTACCAAAAAGAAAAAACCACCACCACAACAGTAACAAACAAATTAAAATCTGGAGAGATGTGGAAAGAGGGGAACAGATAACATTATATACAGATCCAGCTCTGGTTCACTTGGATTTAAGCTCAGGTCGTTAGGCATTAGTATCGTCAGCTTGGAATTAAATGGATAACTATCCCATTCCAGTTGTGACACAACTACAACCAGTATAAACTCACTGGAATAACCAAACATATAGAGAGATAGTGAGTGAAACTAATTGATGGCATATATCAAGCTTGTCCAGATATTGGATCATATTTTCCGTAAAGTCTTGCTCCAAACTCCAACACTGTGGGCCCTATAATCCAGGGATCCACATTTCCCCAAAGCAAAGGAACATAGTCAGGGTTGAGGCGATGGTGGGAAGGATTAGAGACAGCTAGGCTATCCTTAGGTAGCATGGTAATTGCTATTGAGAATGGCATCAGTTCTACAATCTAGCTGTGCCCTCGCCAGCATGAACAGAAGCGAGACTGGACACGAGGAGGTGTGAGAGATGAGCACTGTCCAGGGCAGTTTATAGATCGTCCATGCATAGGGGTCTAAACTTGACAGAAGAATGCTGTCTGCTCCCAATACTCTTTCCACTACCCCAGTTGTTTGGACATACATTCCAGAGGGACCTTTAACACCTAATGTATTCACCAATTTGGCAAAACTCTATTCAACAGTTTTCTGTTACTAGACCCCCAAGTCTCTTCTGTTGTCCTCATTGTCAGCAAGCCAAGAGATGCAACATCTTTCAATGTGTCTTTGACAAAGCATGTTTGGGTAACCTTTAAGTAGAGCAGGAGTAGTTTTAAGATGATAGGGTATCGATAATGATGATGATGATGATGATGATGATGATTATTATTATTATTATTATTATTATTATTATTATTATTATTATTATTATTATTATTATTATTATTATTATTGTTATCAGTAGTAGTACTATTAGTAGTAGTTATACAAGGCAATGTACTTAGATTGCTCCAGTACAAACCCAGCTGTATAAATGGGTAATTGTATCTAAAAATAATGTGATATATTTTAACAATTATAAGTCACCCTGGATAGTGTCTGCTTAGAAAAAATATAATAATAGTAGTAGTCCTAGAGGTCATAAAATATTATACAAAATATGAACACTACTACTACAACTAACAATAATAATAATAATAATAATAATAATAATAATAATAATAATAATAATAATAATAATAATAATAATAATAATAATTTATGTTATTTGTGATTACATTGTTGTGCATTGATGGTGCTTGGCCTTCAAAAACAAATACATATAAACACATGGATCATAAAATCGTTTGACAAGGATGGGCAATTAATTCCTGCCAGAGACCTTGTTATTGCAGATTCTGATATTAAGGTGCTGCTTTTTGTTGCTGTATTTTTTTTTTTGACAGTTGTCAAGTTATACAATACAGATAAGGATGCATTATTACAATGTAGTAATAACCCTTTCACCTTTCAGATTTTTTACAAGGGTCATATTACTAAATGTTCCATTGTAATAATGTATCTATAAGATTTTGTTAATTCCGAAAATAAATAAGAAAATAAGAAATGACAAAAGAAAAAAAATAATTTGAACGTTGAAACAAGTGGAGGCATCACATCTTGATGACTTGTAACGTCCTGATCTAAGAATCACAAGCAGGCTTTTTCACATGGTCACTAGGAGTTGGCAGCATGGACTAGAGGGTTTGGTCCTAAGGCCACTAGGGGGCTCTATAATGTCAACACCAACAAGCAGCACCGTAACATAAAGTATTACAGTAGACTCTAGAATTCCCAGCTGTACCAATATCTTTCCATAAATATGATTGTTATGTTCAGAAATGTTTAAACAAAGTGCTAAAAATAGTGATGGATATATTTTGTTTTTGTGTATTGACTTTTATTTCCTTTTTTAGTTTCAGACTTCAATGTCTTCCAGTACTATGTAGACCAGAATGGTATTGAATACAATGGAGATAGCCTCTGGAACACGGTCTGCACCTTCATCTTCCTCTTCCTCATCACACTGTTCTACAGTATAGGCGCCACTGTCACCAAGGTAATGGCTCAAGCCTGGGTTTGCTAAATGAGACAGCTGTGGTGCCCCTTCTTTTGGGACAAAACCGCTGAAACCGTCCGTGTTGTGAGCTAAGACAAGAGTACTCTTGACAGACTTTGGATTGGGAACATTGTGAGAAAAGCTTGACTATTCCAATTGATTGGAACCAGAGCAACAGTTTATTAGACAAACTTATTTGTTTCTCAACAAGTAACAAGGTGAACAGCCTTGAACTTACAGACAAATTTAACCTCTGATGTGTGACGATTTATTTGAAAAATCACATTGTTCACCAGTTCAGTCTAGGTTCAATGCTCATTGAGCAAAATTAGGACTGCTACATAGAATATGCCTGTCTCCAAACAACAACAGTGTGTGTGTGTGTCGTGGGGTAATGGCAAAACGCAAAATAAGATGGCATGAATGTTTCATAGCTCAATTTCTAATGTTAACTAGGAAATTCACATTAAAACAAGATAAGGTGTCACCTTCAAAGTTGATCATTTTGGAATGATGGAACAAATTCTTAGGGATAGCCCAGGGCAGGGTTCGAGTTGGGAGCCAGTGGGAGCTCAGCTCCCTTAAGGAGGGGTATGAGCTCCCATGGAAGCAGTACAATCATGCATCTGTGGGGGTCACTAATTAATTTACCGACAACCATTATTCTGAATTACAAATCATGTATTTTTCATTGAAATTAGTATTATTTACATTTACATTTACAAGATAAACAGGCTAAAATAAACATGTTTTGCAAATGAACTATGCTGCGCGTGGCATGACTGTCCAATTAGTAGAGCACTACATATGATCATCTGCTTGCTACACAGTAAATTCACTAGTGTTGAATTAACTCCAACAGTGTTAAAATTAACTCTAAAAAAGTGTTTATATAATCCACACTCACCAGAGTAATATTAACACTTTCAACAGAGTTACATTTTCACACCTCCTCAGAGTTAAAAGTTCTGCTCTCAAGGAGTTAAATAAGCAACTCTTACAAGTGTTTATTCTATTTTATTTAACACTGCACTACTCTCAACAGTGTTAACTCCGTTACTCCATTAAATTGTTAAACCCCTGTTTACTCTGCTGTTATCAATCAAACAATAACTAGCATTACGACAAGATTTGCTTCTATACACTATGGATAATCAGAAATGTGTGCATGTGTATAATTGATACTGTGTATTAAAATCTAGCAGTGCTTTGTTAGAGAGAGAAAGAAAAAATATATTGGTTTATAATTTACTTTTCAAACACGCAAACAGTTCAGGCATATACAGATAATGCTTATAAGCACCACCACAAACTAATAAACAGACAAACATTCTGGTTTGGGGTTGACTCAAAGACATGAATTCCCAGAAAAATCTGACAACACAAATATTAATATATTGGTTTGTAAAGATACATTTTACCCTCAAACAATACTTAATGTACAATAAATAACATTTATACAATTATTAAGAAACCAAAAAAAAACATAAAACAACAATTATTCGTGAAACTACCACGATGCATTGTGGTTATGGTAAATTCTTTGGTTTTACACCAGTACACTGTAAAATCAACACTCTTTAATTTGACACCCAGTATTTACACGGACTGTCATGATGGTTTAACTCTCGAAGTGTCAGCTGAATCTTTTTAGTGTTGAAAAAACACTGATTTTAACACTATATTATTAACACTGGGATTTCAACACTACAGATTTTGCTGTGGTGTGCCGGCGGCAAGCAGTGTGTAAAATAATAACACTGTATATGATACCATAAAGGGTGGAATTGAGCGATGTGTCTTTGCTGGCATGTATTTCAGGCTATTAAACTTTGTTGCAATATCGCAGACATCTGGGGCAAATAGTGGGCTGCTGTGTGTGTGTGTGTGCGTGTGAGAGAGAGAAAGTGTTGGACACGTAATGAGCAATGAAGTCTCTGTCCCTCTCTCTCTAGGCCTCATTATTTATTTATTTATTTATTTATTTTATCTCCTCTGGTAACGTTAGTTATATTAGGGACCCCCACGAAGCTCAGATTATAACTCGAACCCTGGCCCAGAGGTTTTCAAAGCGGTCCTGGAGTACCCCCTGCCCTGCTGGTTTTTGTTCCAACCAAGGTCTTCATGACTTAATTTAACTGTATATTGCTTTGTTAGTTCAATTATGTATTCAATTAAGCAAGACCTTGGTTGGACCAGGACCGGTTTGAAAACCACTAAGCTAGAGCAACTTTGACCTACTCACAAATCACAAACTACAACTCAGTCATGTTTTGATTCATAAGTTGTAGAAAGTGACTAACAATAAATTAAATCTTGATAAGTTGTAATCTGTTCTTTGTTCGTAGGTAAGTTCTCATTGGGTGTAGGCCTAATGTTAATGTTTAATGTATGGATTTACAATTAATATAAAATCAATTAAGTTTGTTGTAATTTGTGGTAGTGTTAAACTAGTGGGTATGCTTTCAAATCTGCTGCACTGCAGATAATTACAAGAATCATATTTCTTTCTTCTTCTAATTGCAGGTGAAATGAAACCTTTGAAGACATGTCAACGAAGGCTTATGTGATAATGCTTTCAACACAATCTTATCAATGCTTTAATTGAGATACATTAAATAATTAATTTTCTATCATGTTGTTAATGTGTTAACCTCATTCTGTGGTTGTAAAATGTAATCAGTGAAACTAATTCAACCTGTAAATATTTGGTTGTGCTTTTGGAGATTTCCTGGCTTTCAAATAAAACTTGTATTAACCCAAGCACAAAGATGTAGAGTGTCATTCTTATTTTGAATTACGACTAGTGTATGTCCTTGTGTCATCACATTCACATGTTATTGGACAATGAAGAAAGTGCTTTCCAGGCACATTTGCCTATTTTGTGAGGGGTCGCAGCAAGGGCTTATACTGGGTGAAAACATCTGGTCCTGGAGGGCTGCCATTCAATAGGTGTTCAATAGGTGTCACTTTCAACATTACTTTCTGCTGTTCATCCATGTCTATTTCTCCATTCCATCACAGATACCAGGTGATAAGTCTCCAGTCTTGTTGATAATTGCTTTCCACTGAAATGTGCCGTGACAATGCAGAGTAATTAATGAAAAGAATGTCTTGTTGAAACTAAATGTCGTCAGTTGAGCTGTTTTGGTACTTTTAAAAACAATTCAGTGAATGAGATTTGCTCTCAATGAGGTTTTCTTTTCATCTAAGGAATTAGGCTACACAACAGCCCACTGACTAGTAAAGTACTAGTGTGCCAGATCACCTGATTTCAAGTCAAAAGATTGTCATTGTAATGGAATGCAGTTATTAATGAATGTGTGATTTGTCATCAGATGTTGAAAAATTGATTTTTCTGTTCAAGCAATTGACAGCTTTGGCATCATGAAAATCAGTGGCCCTGAAGGACCAGGTTTTTCTTAAACATCTACATTTGCAGTTGAAACAACAAATACACCACGTAACTAAAGTTAAAAATGTCTACTCTTAACAAGTTTATAGCACTATAATAGCAAATGCAAAGATGTTACTGTATATGCCCTTGCATTTCACTAATATGACCCCCCTTGTCAACCCCAGTATTGACAAGTCTGCTGAATCCACAACAATACATGTCTCAGTTAACTAGAACAGGGGTTCCCAAACCAGTCCTGGAGGACCCCCTGTCCTGCTGGTTTTTGATCCAATGGAGATCTTAATTGATTCATTAATTTAACTAACAATGCAATATAAGGCTCAATTATATAATTAAGAGCTCAGTTGGAACAAAAACCAGCAGGACAGGGGGTCCTCCTGGACCAGTTTGGGAACCCCTGAACTAGAAACATAAGCTTTACCCTAATGCAGTGCTACTCAACCTTGGTCCCGGAGAACCCCCTACCTTGCTGTTTTTTGTTTTGATTTAACCAAACTCTCAATTACTTAATTGAACCTTAATTTAAGTAAATATTTGCTTACAGATTACTTTTTAAACTGTGTAACTGACAAAAAGTTGGTTCCCTAAATCAGTGGTTCCCAGTCCTGGTACTGAAGGACCCCCTACCCTGCTTGTTCCAACTGAATTCTCAATTACTTAAATTTTACCCTTAATTGAACTAATAATGTGTTAAATCAGAGCCATTTATGAGTTTAAGTTAATTATAGACTTGTATAAAGATTTATTATAGAACCAACTATTTCATTAAACAATTTTAAAAAGTCAAATCTAAGTAGATTATTACTTAAATTAAGATTTAATTAAGTAAGTGAGCGCTTGTTTGGAACGAAAACCAACAGGGTAGGGGATCCTCCAGGACCAGGAAACCACTGCCTAAAATGAGATAAATTCTGTATACAAATCTATTCTACAATTCTTAACTTAAAACCCCTACTATTTAAAATCATTTAAAGACTCTGATTTAGGAAATTATAAGTTAAATGAAGAGTTCAATTAAGAAATTGAGAGTTTGGTTGGTACTAAAATCAGCAGGGTAGGGCAGGGGCACTTTATTTTCTCCAGTTGGTTTATAATATTCTACAACAGGGGTGTCAGACTCGGACATGGAGGGCCGCAGTGTCTGCTGGTTTTCATTCCAGCCCAGCTCTTGCCTTTTTAATTGGTCTAATTAACTGGATTAAGTTAACACTTCTCTCTAGACTCTGAAATGTTCTGTGGATTCAATGTTTGGAGTAATCAACTAATTGTAAGATATCGGCTATAAAAATAAAATATTAAAATTTTAGATAAACCTACCTGAGTTAATAATTACATTAATTAATTAATTGGGAGCTCCTGTTGGAACACAATCCAGCAGACACTGCGGCCCCCCAGGACTGGAGTCTGACACTCCTGGGGTAGGGGGTCCTCCAGGACCAGGGTTGAGAACCACTGCCCTAATGGGATTTTCAATTTGTGGGGGACTCCAACCCTAACCTTAGCCCAAGCTACAGTGTAAGGATACTTTGATTCCTACACTTAATTCTAGAGCCCTGGTAGGGAATTTGTTGGGGTTCATACTAGCCGTTCACGAGAGATATAATTAAATTTAAAGTAACAATCTGTATGAACCTGAGCTCTGTGAAGTCTGAGAAAGTGTCACTGAGGTCTGTGCATCTCTAGCTATTATTTCTGAAAACTTCTATAGCTACCAACCGGGACCTGAAAACTCCAGAATCATGAAAACCTTTCAGACACTCACTTAACTCCATAACCATGTCACAGATTCCCACTTTTCCCAATTCAAATTATTTACATTCATACAGATTCTTCCTTCTTTCTGTAGTTTGATTTGTTTGTTTTGAGGTCTTAAATGTGAGGTTGCAGTGGCATCTGTGAACTGCTGCTCTCAGCATTGTAAATTCACAGTCCAAATTTGGAAAGCCTGTAATGCAGTGGTTGCCAACCCTGGTCCTGGGGACCCTATGCCCTGGTGGTTTTCGTTCCAACCAAGCTCTCAATTACTTGATTGAACCCTCAGTTGAACTAATCTGCTTCATCTGACTTTCAGTTATTTTCAATGTATTTGACCCTTTTGTTGGTTTGCAGTTTTGCTTTACTCACAAGTTTGTTTTATTGTTATATGCACATGTTAATTGAGTTTAATTTGAGTTTTAATCACTTAAGATTTTAAATTTTTTAAGTGATTTTAGAATATTGATTTTACATTTTTTTAATCATAAGTATTAAAATTAGTTTTGAATGTTTTTATTTTGATTGTAAAATACTTAACCCAATAAAACAGTATTTTAAAAAATTGTAAAAAGTAGGAGATTTCAAGTTCTATCTACAGTTTCATACTTAACATAGACTCTACAACTGTTTACAATTATTGAAGATCTCAGATTAGGCAAATAATTAATTAAATTAGGGTTCAATGAAGTACCATACTAGTCATTTAGTAATTGAGAACTCAGCTAGAACAACAAATAGCATGGCATGGGGTCCCCAGGACCAAGATTGAGGGCCACTGCTGTAATCAATTTGATTTATATATGAATAATTCAATTAATAATTTGATAATACAATACAAATATTAACACATTAAACAATAATACATTCACTATTAGTTAAATAATACATAATATAATGGAGGGATCAGATTCGGAGATATTCAAATTGATGTTGCATGCATGAGCAGCATCACTGGCACCTGCGAGGATGTTTGCCCATGTGAGAACAGCAGGTGTCGTTTCACTTCTGCTTGCGCACGTTAATGTTAATGAGACCTGAAACTGACAGGCGTCTTTTTTTGTCACGGGATGTTGCTGCGTTTTCATAAGCTTACGTATGGTTGTCTTTTTCGGTTCTTCTTTTTCTATCCGTTGCTGCACACACAGCTGTCAGAAACAGTCTGGGGCTCTCCCTTTCTTCCCCACTGCAGGGTAGCATTTATTTACCATTTGCATGTATATTTTGTAAACTGGTCTTTGTTCCGATTCCTCAGATGTTATACGATTTGATTTATATTATTTTCATTCGATTCTAGTCCATTTTTTTGTTATTTAGCATAGAGCCCCTTCGCAAAATAAGTTGTCACAAAATGCTTCAAGAAAACCATTAGGTATCCTGTAACAGTAGTGTCAGACTCCAGTCTTGGGGGGACATAGTGTTTGCTGGAGCTCCCAATGTAATTATTTACTTATCAAAAACTTCTCAAACATATTTTATTTTTATAGCCGATACAATGTGTTGACTTCTCACAACATTGAACCCATAGAACATTTCAGAGTCTGGAGAGAAGTGTACAATTAATTCAGTTAATTGTTTAATTAGACCAATTAAGGATCCAAGAGCTCTGCAGGACTAAAGTCTGACACCCCTGAGTATTAGAAACTGGAGAAAATACAGGTACAATAAATCAATCGACAGATTCAAACTGGCTAAATAATTATATTGAAATTCATACAGAGTTTTTGCTCCATTCATCTTGGTTTGTCATAAGTTGATAAAAATGTGTCTGTGTGATGATTGTGTGAGTGTGTCCATTACATTTTAAACCACTTAGCTCCTTACGCACGTTTGTCTTTGTACATTTAATGTCAGACTGTTGCATTTTCATTTGTTTTGCAGTGGCTGAACCATAGTTTTGCAGTGCTTTTCTATAGAATAAGCATGCCTTACCTGTACTTTATAGCACAATGCTAAACTCACTGTCAGTGATAGTAAACATGCCTTAGAAGCATTCATATAATATATATTGTAAGTTATTTTGTACAATACCAGAACCATGGTCATTACAATGAGCATCAAGAACCACAAAGTAACACAAAGTAACAGTGCAGTACTGCATTGTGGTTTTTGTGGTGCTAAAAAGGGATCTTGTAAAAAGTCTCTGTCTTAATTACAAAACAATATGTCTTATATGTGCTTTTTTTTGTACTATTTATACTAGATATAAATGCATTAATCATTTTTTTATTGCCATTTCATGCATTTCTTTTATTTTTTCTTACAATGCATGTACACACAAGTGGCAGGTGAGCCAAATGAGTCATTCCACTTGACTGAACCTGATTTGAATAATGAAAGATCAAAATGAACAGTTTATATACACTTGTTTTTGTACACACACAAGTTATTGATAACTTAAATACAATTTTAAATTATTCTATGTGTTTAGAAATGTGTATTGTATAAAACTGATAAATACCAAATGTCTTTAACTTTTGCAATATACTGAAATAATATATATTGTCTTATATGTTTTTGATCCCACTATAGCAAATATATATATATATATATATATATATATATATATATATTTGACCTGTTCTGCTTTTCACATTTTGTTTGCTTTATCAATACGCACAATAATGCAGCACCATTACAGACTTAAGTTGCTGAACAGAATTGCTATACATATTTTAAGGAAAAAAGCCATTCAAGCAGTTGGGAGAAAAAATATATAATAATATACTCTCTTCAAAGGCTGATTCATTATTATCAGAAATCTGTGGAGCAAATGTACAATACATAGAACAGAACATACTTCTATCAATACTGCTGTGATATCATATATCCTAAAATATAATAAATCACTTCCCAAGTCTTATTTTTATGTAATTTATTTGGTTATATTATTCTAGAATTCAGCCTCACTTTACAGTAATAATGCCATGCACAGGGATATGTGTAATCTGTCAAGAAGTATCCTCATCCCAAATGCAACAGATCTTTCTTTTTTTTCTATATGGGAGAAATGTGTGATCCTTATATTTTTCATATGCCACTTTTTTATACATTTAAAATATATGGGATATATTTCACATATATTTTCATCCATAGTCCATATACTTATTTTAAAAGTAAAAAATACATTGCAGAAATGAACTTCTCCATATATCCATATATTTTAAATATATATACAAAACAAGGGGTCAGTCTTTCTATATGATAAATAGAAAGATCACACATGTCAACCAGATATTAAACATATGTATATATATATGTCTTCTAAAATCTTCTGTGTGATCAAAATTATGATCACTGTACTAAACCATTATAAGTAGAGAGGCAGTTACAGTCGAGGCAGTTAAAAGTACAGAAATTAAAACATTTAAAATAAGAGCAATAATGTGGTTTCTTTAAGCCAGTGATTCTCAGCCCTGGTCCTGTCAATTCCTGTCCTGTCCTCTCAATTACTAGTTGAACTCTTAATTTAACTAATCATTTCCTAATTCAGAGCCTTTAAATTATTTTAATAATAGGGGTTTTAAGGTGAGTATAAAATTGTAAAAGGAACTTCTCTTATTAAGGAATCAACTTTTTATCAGTTACACAGTTTAAAAAGTAAAATGTAATGTAATTAATATTACTTCAATTAAGGGTACAATTAAATAATTCAGAGCTCGGTTTGAAAAAAAAAGTAACACGGCAGTACAAAGTAAAGTAACACAAAGTAACACTGCAGTACTGCATTGTGGTTTTGTGTGGTGCTAAAAAGGGATATTTTAAAAAGTGTCTGTCTTAATAACAAATCAATATGTCTTATATGTGCTTTGGTTTGTTTTTTGTATTAGTTATATTAGATATACATGCATGAATGCCTTTTTTTGTTATTTCATGCATTTATTTTATTTTTTCTTCCAATGCATGTACACACAAGTGGCAAGTGGGCCAAATGAGTAATTCCACTAAATCAGAGCCTTTAAATTATTTTAATAATAGGGGTTATAAGTTGAGTATAAAATTATACAAGGAACTTATTTTATTAAGGAATCAACTTTTTATCAGTTACACAGTTTAAAAAGTAAAATGTATGTAATTCATATTACTTCAATTAAGGGTACAATTAAATAATTCAGAGCTCGGTTTGAACAGAAAAACAGCAGTGTAGGGCAGGGGTGGCTAACCCTGGTCCTGGAGAGCCACAGGGTCTACAAGCTTTTGTTATTAACTGCTTAATTGTACCAATTATGGGTCTTAATTAGGCAAAATGTCACTGTGTTCAAGGTATCCATTAATTGGTAATTCAGAGAGACCTGGAAATTCTGCAGGATGGCCACTCTCCAGCACCAGAGTTAGCCACCACTGGTGTAGGTTTTCCCCCAGGACCAGGGTTGAAAACCACTGTTGAGAACCAAGTACAAGCAAAGGATGTGTGTCCTTTATCAATGGTAGAGAGATGGAATATCCAAATGTTTTATTACCTCAGTGCATGGGGAACAATTTACTAAGAAAGGCAAGTCTACACTAAACTACCTATATAGTACTAGTCCTTTTGTATGAAGGGGCTGTCCAATTAAAAAAATAACAGAAAAAAAATCTAAATGGATATATCATATACCAAAGTGGATATATCATACAGCAGTGGAAAAAAGATATACCAAAGTATATGTAACACATTGCTAAATATATATACATATAGCAATGTGTTACATATATATATATATATATATATACACCAAAGGGGCGGTTGAATTAAAAAAAAACATAATAAATAAGTCATATACCAAAGTGGATATATCATATAGCAGAAAAATTTTATAATATTCCAAAATGGATATATTATATACCAAAGTACGTAAGTAAGTATCATATAGAAGAAAAAAAATATGAATATACCAAACTGGATATATCGTATACCAAACTGGATATATGATATAGCAGAACAAATAATTAATATACCGAAGTGAATATATCATATAGCAGAACAAATATGTCACTCTGCAAAAAAAAATATATATACCGAAGTCCCGCAGTGGAGATGTTGGGTTGGACATGCGCAGTGCGCCCAGTTGGTTAGAGATGAGCGGATCCTTCACAGGTCACAGGCATTAGAGCCGCATGAGGGAGACATCGATGTGGACATTCATGCGCAGACATTAATCAAGATACCACTCATGAAGCCTAAATTAAAGTTTATACGTTGCTCGCTATGTTTTATTGTATGCTATACTTGATTATTAATAGGCTATGCTTTTTTCATGTTGGTGCTTTCAGAAGAAGGGTCATTATTACCCAAGACTCAAAATCTCAAAGGCAGCGAATTAAAGATTTATGATAGGAAATCTAGTGCATCAGTGTGTTCATTTCTTTGGTGCAGGGCGAGGTCCATGAAGCATGTTACTGACACACAAGTCTAATAAAGACAAGCGGTGGAAACGCTTTATTAATCCCCTTATAATTGTTCATTCTGCATATTAAAACAATTTAAAAATAATAAAAAACTGTACATAAGAAACAACATCCACACATCAGGAATCGAAACCTCAACCCTGAACTCACAGCTGTTCATCGCGTCAACAGACAGGAACATTTGAAACTTTTTTTAAGTACCTACAGCCGCCGCAAACTGGTGTCCTGATTAGTTGTATATGATTTAATTATTGGCATCTCCAATTAATGTATTAATTCAGAAAAAATAAACACATTTTGTGTGTCCATATTTAAATACCCTACCTATATATGTACTATATACACAGCTATACTCTAGATTGAAGTAAATTAGTGGAAACATCATTGGGTGATCCACTGCTGGGTGATATAGTTAAAAGAATGATTAAAAAACGAAAAATAACATTAACATACTGTATATGCACAATGGTGTGGCAGACACTTAACTGACAGTTTGATCAAAATAACTATGTAAGGGCAGTACTGTACAGTCATGAAACTAGATTTGTTTTACTATTCGGATTGGCTTGTCTTGATTTTGAATCAATTATGAATTATCATCAATTATGAATTTCATCACAAGCTTATCCTTCCCAGTGACAAATCACCACAAAATTACATACATAAAACCCCAATAAGGCTATTAATACATAATAAATAATAAATATAGTACCTCTTTCGTACCTAATACATTATTTCCATTATATGATATATCCACTTTGGTATATGATATATTCATTTTGGTATATATATTTTTTTCTGTTATTTTGTAGTTGAACGGCCCCTTAAACTTTTGTGTGGGCAAACTAAAGCATGGCAAAGAGGCTCATCCTTTAATGCAAACACAAGTTAAAAGCTAGTGTCATAGATACATGTTTAGTTAGTCTGGATGTGAAAACTTTTAATATCATTTTATATACAACTATGTATTCCATTTCTACTAATAATAATTATACTACATTACATTAGTTGAATACTGTATTATATACAAATACTTATTTCACTTCTACTATATATATATATATATATATATATATATACACACACACACACACACACACACACACACACACACACACACACTACATTACATTTGTTTAATACTGTTTTATATACTAATACATATTCCACTTCTACTAGGCTACTAATAATGATAATACTACATTCAATTTGTATATATAGAGCTTTAGTACTGATTTATATTAATACTATTCCATATGATTCACTACTACAACCTACATAGCTTAATTAATTCCTTAACACTTTGTTCTAAAGTATGCTGTAGACCCTTGTGATGTACTGCAGTTCCTACTAACACATACTGTAATACACTCTAGTATACCATCATATACTATAGTACATTGTTTAATACCATATTATACTTTTGTACTATAGTAACACATGATATACTATAGTACACTATTGAATACTGTAGTATTGTATACTATTGTATTGTGTACTTACTACAGTACTACATGTACACTGAAACATACTGCTTATTATACTCAAAAATACTTTTTCACATGCAGGCAATGTTTCTCCAAGAGCTTTAACATTCTAGTTTTTGATGTTGTTGTTGTTGTTGTTGTTGTTGTTGTTGTTGTTGTTGTTTTCCATTGTTTTATCCATATGCACAGAGATAGTATTTAGCTTGTACCAATGAAATGTACTTGTATTTTTAATTGGTTTCGTTTCAATTATCTGAAGAGCCACTGATTTTACACAGTTGGGTTTGGCTGCTTTTTATAGTCAGGCTAGTGCTGACATCAAGTGGATGCATGAGAGAATTACATCAACCAAAACTACCTTCCCTGTGTCGGAAGATTAAGATCTAGCTGACATCTCCCTCATGTTGCCATTATTATTATTATTATTATTATTATTATTATTATGCAGATGCCGTTAGCCAAATCAATCTTGATGGTTTTACAGACAGTAACATTTGGCCCCCAGGCCGCACTTTTAGAGAGTGACATTTTAATACTTTCATAACACAGAACTACCACAAATGTACACATGGTTCTTCCTCTAAGGCAGGGGTTCCCAAACACAGGAGCAGGATTTGGGGGGGACGTGGGGACTCTACCAGAAGAACATTACACCGTGAAAAGCTGTCAAAGCAACTTGAAATACATATACAAATGTATCCTTCTCAGAGATTGAAATAACCATTTTGTGATACGTTGTGAGCTCAATCTTCTTATGGTTTTCTTTCCGGCAGTACCGAAACCAACTGACCCCAAAGTAATTCTGTATTCATCCATCAATCAAGAAGTGGTCACTCTGTCCTGCATGATGACAGATTTTTTCCCATCTGACATAAAAGTATCATGGGTCAAAAATGGGAGTGATGATGAAGAAAAGGATCATAAAGGATGCCAAATGGGAGAAAACACATTCTACACGCTCAGCCAGATCAGTGTGAGCCTGGATGATTGGCAGAAGGGATTTAAATATGCATGCAAGGTTCGGCAGATCGGCGGGAAAACTAAAATACAAAATATCAGCATGTGCGGAAGTAAGATTAACTCCTCAATCGTTCTTCTCCTTCTTGTCCTTCTCTGTCTTGTTCTTGTTATCATTCCTTCATTCCTCCTCCTGCTCCTATTCTTCTCCTCCATGATTTGGATACATTTAAAGCTCAATAAATTAATAAATAGATAAGACAATCAAATACATTTTAAAAATAAATGTTAATATATATGTACAAACATTTATTTACTTTTAATTGTATTTATTTGTGCGTTTATTTATTCAAAGGCAAAAGCAGTAGAAGGCAGTAGATCATCGACTGTAAGGCTCTGCTGCCTATTGAAATGTAATGTAATTTTAAATAGGATAAAAACAGTATGGAAAAAGTATTTAAGGAATTTATTTATAAATGTATTGATTTATGTGTTTGTTTAATTGTTAATTTATAAATTATGGCACACATCATCCTCCATCTGGACCATAATTCAAAAGAGCAACATTTTTTCCTATGAATTGTTTTAACCTGGTCTCAGTAACTGTATATTTTTTCCCTTCAGCCCTTGACAACTTGCCATTGAAGGCAGAGGTGTTCGTCAACGGGCCATCATTTCGTGACAAGGCCAAATCAGCACAATTGACTGCTACATGTCTGGTGATTGGCTACAACCTTAAAGACTTTCAGATTAGCTGGAAGGTTAATGGAGTAAAACAAACATCCCAAATACAAACAAATGACACCGTTCACCATGCCAACCAGACAGAGACAAGGACAAGCACTCTGAGTTTGTCTAAAGTTGAATGGAATAAACACAAGATAATCTCTTGTGAAGTCAAGCACCCTTGTTCTAGTGAGTCACAGAAAAAGGAAATCTCAACAGGTAAATAGCTTTTCAAATTGTCCTTTCTTTAGATCAATGTGTCCTGGGAGAAATCACAAAAGATTACCGGTAAAGTGTATCAAGATTCAATCTTTGTGGCTTGGGACTGTGGTCTGGGAGCTGAGTTTAAGCTATTCAAATGATTTGACTTTGTTAAACCTCTTGCTGGAATCTGTATATTTCAAGCTTCCTGGTTATTATTCTAAACTATATCTGCAGGTCAGCTGATTGCCAATGTCCTGCTCTTAAACAGTAGTGCTCTTCTAAGATTGATATCTGGTTCTCAATTCTAACCTCTCTGTATGATGCGCATGTCATGTCCAGAGACTACAGTCACCCAGCCCACAGTAACTGTCAGAAGATCAGCACAGGACCAGCCGGGACCAGACAGTGCAGTGCTGGAATGTGTCATTACTGGCTTCTCCCCTCGCGACATCTATGTCAAGTGGCAGGAGGGATCCAATGACCTTTCCGAGAACCAGTATGACAATCATCCTGCAATAAAAGACACTGGGAAGAACACTTTTTCAATGGTCAGCAGAGTCACTGTTAAAAGCAATGCATGGAAGAAAGTGAAAACCTACACATGTGTGGTGATCCAAGACAATCTAATGACTGCAGCTTTAAATCCATCCAACGGCCTCTTTGGTAAGTGTTCTTTATTGCTGAAATTGAATCACGGTGATGAATAAGATTCAATTAGAATGAACCAATTTGATCTGTTCATGTCTTTTCAGCCAAACAAACTGTTAGCCTCATATTCTGGGCCAACAAATTATTCCATATTCCGCATCAATGAGATCATATGTACAGTATGTACAAATATATCCATTGCTAATGGGGCAATTCTTTATGATATGCAATTGTATATTATTCATGAAAATAGAACAATAGGATGATTCTTCTGTTTCTTGCAGACGTACCCACTGTCACCATCCTGCTGAGCCCAATTAATGACAAGTCAGTGCAAAGCAATCCAAGACTTGTTTGCTTGACATCTGGGTTTAGTCCAACAATCCAGTGGTTGGGGGCTAATCAGAAATCCCTTAAGAGCACTAAGGAGACAATTGCCATGGGCGACAATGGACGCTTCATAGTGGAAAGTGAGCTGGAAGTGCCGCCGAGTGAATGGCACAAGTGGGACATCTTCACGTGTCAAGTTACTGACCCATCTAACAAAGCACCAATCATAAAGGATATCAATAAATGTTCAGGTACCTCCAAAGTATCTTCACACAGAGCCTGCATGGGAAATTAAATATTTACAAAGAAAAATCTTGAACGTGCAGCATATGTTGCAAATATTCAATTATGTTTGGCACACAATATTCAATTATATTTCAAAAAGGAAAGACATGCATTTTTCAAAATGAATTAAGTTGTAGTTCAAGATATATTTGTAACTCAAGAACATATTTTTCACACTTGTCATTGGAAGCCAAACTGTGCTTGAAATCCACCTACATGGATATGAGCATGATTTTGAAATTATTTTCTTCATTAATAAATCATTCAAATGCTTATTTATTTAAACCTGGTCTCAATATCTGCATCCTTTTCCCTTCAGCTCTTCACAATTTGCAATTAAAGGCAGAGGTGTTAATCAACGGGCCATCATTTCGTGACAAGGCCAAATCAGCACAATTGACTGCTACATGTCTGGTGATTGGCTACAACCTTAAAGACTTTCAGATTAGCTGGACGGTTAATGGAGTAAAACAAACATCCCAAATACAAACAAATGACACCGTTCACCATGCCAACCAGACAGATTCAAGGACAAGCACTCTGAGTTTGTCTAAAGTTGAATGGAATAAACACAAGATAATCTCTTGTGAAGTCAAGCACCCTTGTTCTAGTGAGTCACAGATAAAGGAAATCTCAACAGGTAAATAGCTTTTCAAATTGTCCTTTCTTTAGATCAATGTGTCCTGGGAGAAATCACAAAAGATTACCGGTAAAGTGTATCAAGATTCAATCTTTGTGGCTTGGGACTGTGGTCTGGGAGCTGAGTTTAAGCTATTCAAATGATTTGACTTTGTTAAACCTCTTGCTGGAATCTGTATATTTCAAGCTTCCTGGTTATTATTCTAAACTATATCTGCAGGTCAGCTGATTGCCAATGTCCTGCTCTTAAACAGTAGTGCTCTTCTAAGATTGATATCTGGTTCTCAATTCTAACCTCTCTGTATGATGCGCATGTCATGTCCAGAGACTACAGTCACCCAGCCCACAGTAACTGTCAGAAGATCAGCACAGGACCAGCCGGGACCAGACAGTGCAGTGCTGGAATGTGTCATTACTGGCTTCTCCCCTCGCGACATCTATGTCAAGTGGCAGGAGGGATCCAATGACCTTTCCGAGAACCAGTATGACAATCATCCTGCAATAAAAGACACTGGGAAGAACACTTTTTCAATGGTCAGCAGAGTCACTGTTAAAAGCAATGCATGGAAGAAAGTGAAAACCTACACATGTGTGGTGATCCAAGACAATCTAATGACTGCAGCTTTAAATGCATCCAACGGCCTCTTTGGTAAGTGTTCTTTATTGCTGAAATTGAATCACGGTGATGAATAAGATTCAATTAGAATGAACCAATTTGATCTGTTCATGTCTTTTCAGCCAAACAAACTGTTAGCCTCATATTCTGGGCCAACAAATTATTCCATATTCCGCATCAATGAGATCATATGTACAGTATGTACAAATATATCCATTGCTAATGGGGCAATTCTTTATGATATGCAATTGTATATTATTCATGAAAATAGAACAATAGGATGATTCTTCTGTTTCTTGCAGACGTACCCACTGTCACCATCCTGCTGAGCCCAATTAATGACAAGTCAGTGCAAAGCAATCCAAGACTTGTTTGCTTGACATCTGGGTTTAGTCCAACAATCCAGTGGTTGGGGGCTAATCAGAAATCCCTTAAGAGCACTAAGGAGACAATTGCCATGGGCGACAATGGACGCTTCATAGTGGAAAGTGAGCTGGAAGTGCCGCCGAGTGAATGGCACAAGTGGGACATCTTCACGTGTCAAGTTACTGACCCATCTAACAAAGCACCAATCATAAAGGATATCAATAAATGTTCAGGTACCTCCAAAATATCTTCACACAGAGCCTATATGGGAAATTAAATATTTACAAAGAAAAATCTTGAACGTGCAGCATATGTTGCAAATATTCAATTATGTTTGCCACACAATATTCAATTATATTTCAAAAAGGAAAGACATGCATTTTTCAAAATGAATTAAGTTGTAGTTCAAGATATATTTGTAACTCAAGAACATATTTTTCACACTTGTCATTGGAAGCCAAACTGTGCTTGAAATCCACCTACATGGATATGAGCATGATTTTGAAATTATTTTCTTCATTAATAAATCATTCAAATGCTTATTTATTTAAACCTGGTCTCAATATCTGCATCCTTTTCCCTTCAGCCCTTCACAACTTGCAATTAAAGGCAGAGGTGTTCGTCAACGGGCCATCATTTCGTGACAAGGCCAAATCAGCACAATTGACTGCTACATGTCTGGTGATTGGCTACAACCTTAAAGACTTTCAGATTAGCTGGAAGGTTAATGGAGTAAAACAAACATCCCAAATACGAACAAATGACACCGTTCACCATGCCAACCAGACAGAGACAAGGACAAGCACTCTGAGTTTGTCTAAAGTTGAATGGAATAAACACAAGATAATCTCTTGTGAAGTCAAGCACCCTTGTTCTAGTGAGTCACAGAAAAAGGAAATCTCAACAGGTAAATAGCTTTTCAAATTGTCCTTTCTTTAGATCAATGTGTCCTGGGAGAAATCACAAAAGATTACCGGTAAAGTGTATCAAGATTCAATCTTTGTGGCTTGGGACTGTGGTCTGGGAGCTGAGTTTAAGCTATTCAAATGATTTGACTTTGTTAAACCTCTTGCTGGAATCTGTATATTTCAAGCTTCCTGGTTATTATTCTAAACTATATCTGCAGGTCAGCTGATTGCCAATGTCCTGCTCTTAAACAGTAGTGCTCTTCTAAGATTGATATCTGGTTCTCAATTCTAACCTCTCTGTATGATGCGCATGTCATGTCCAGAGACTACAGTCACCCAGCCCACAGTAACTGTCAGAAGATCAGCACAGGACCAGCCGGGACCAGACAG
Source organism: Amia ocellicauda (assembly GCF_036373705.1). Lineage (NCBI taxonomy): Eukaryota > Metazoa > Chordata > Actinopteri > Amiiformes > Amiidae > Amia > Amia ocellicauda. The sequence continues at coordinate 14,083,067 of NC_089863.1, forward strand.
TGCAGTGCTGGAATGTGTCATTACTGGCTTCTCCCCTCGCGACATCTATGTCAAGTGGCAGGAGGGATCCAATGACCTTTCCGAGAACCAGTATGACAATCATCCTGCAATAAAAGACACTGGGAAGAACACTTTTTCAATGGTCAGCAGAGTCACTGTTAAAAGCAATGCATGGAAGAAAGTGAAAACCTACACATGTGTGGTGATCCAAGACAATCTAATGACTGCAGCTTTAAATCCATCCAACGGCCTCTTTGGTAAGTGTTCTTTATTGCTGAAATTGAATCACGGTGATGAATAAGATTCAATTAGAATGAACCAATTTGATCTGTTCATGTCTTTTCAGCCAAACAAACTGTTAGCCTCATATTCTGGGCCAACAAATTCTTCCATATTCCGCATCAATGAGATCATATGTACAGTATGTACAAATATATCCATTGCTAATGGGGCAATTCTTTATGATAAGCAATTGTATATTATTCATGAAAATAGAACAATAGGACGATTCTTCTGTTTCTTGCAGACGTGCCCACTGTCACCATCCTGCTGAGCCCAATTAATGACAAGTCAGTGCAAAGCAATCCAAGACTTGTTTGCTTGACATCTGGGTTTAGTCCAACAATCCAGTGGTTGGGGGCTAATCAGAAATCCCTTAAGAGCACTAAGGAGACAATTGCCATGGGCGACAATGGACGCTTCATAGTGGAAAGTGAGCTGGAAGTGCCGCCGAGAGAATGGCACAAGTGGGACATCTTCACGTGTCAAGTTACTGACCCATCTAGCAAAGCACCAATCAAAAAGGATATCAATAAATGTTCAGGTACCTCCAAAATATCTTCACACAGAGCCTGTGTGGGAAATACCTATGAAGAGACATACTGAATATGTTGCATATGTTGCATCACTCAAAAATGTTCAGAGCATTACAATGTAGTGTAATTCAAAATGTTAAGCACTGTTTTTTGCATATAAATAAATCTGTATTTCAACATACATCAGGCATACATTATCACACATTGCATGCATATCAGCCTGTACTTGATCTTCATGTGAGAAGACATTAATAACTGGAATGATGTTGACATGATTTGGAGATCACAAAACTCCCTCCCTTGCTTGTGAATCAATTCAGGCCAGGCCTCAATGTTTGAATCCTTTTCCCTTTTAGTACTTCAAAACTCAACGTTGACGGCAGAGGTTTACCTCATTGGGCCTTCAATTCGTGATCGCTCCCAATCCACAGAACTGAACGCTACATGTCTGGTGATTGGCCACAACCTAAAAGACTTCCACATTAGCTGGACAGTTGATGGATTAAACCGTACAACCCAAATGAAAACAAATGACCCCACTCGCCATGCCAACCAGACAGAGACAAGGATTAGCACTCTGAGCTTGACTAAAGATGAATGGAATGGACACAAGAATGTCTCCTGTGCAGTGGTACATATTTGTTCCAGCGAGCCACAGATGGTCGAAATCATTAAAGCAAAAGGTAAGAATTACAACTGTGCAAAAAAGTAGCTTTATAGAAATTCAGTACAATTTAAAAAGAGAAACTGAATCTAACCCAAGGAAGCCAGGTCGGGGATTTCAGGATGATGTTGGTTTGCTTTTTCAGATCCCAAACGTCCCACCATTCAGATCTTGGAGACTCACTATTCCGACCTGTCCAAATCGAACGAGTCCACTCTCGCATGTCTGATTTCTGGATTCTACCCGGCTGATATTTCCGTGCAGTGGAAAATGAATGGCAGTGAAATCCGGTCACAGGAGTACACAATACAGAGCGGTGCTGTCACTCAAGAGAAGGACGTCAAGACTTACACCATGGATAGCAAACTAAGAGTGCCAAAATCTAAGTGGCAGTATGGGGCTTATGCTTGCACTGTCCACCACGAGTCTTCAGAGGAGCCCATTGAGCAGACCATAACTGATGTTTTTGGTGAGTACAGGTCTCCTGAATACCTCAGAGAGATGACATGAGATTTGTCAGGTGACATATTTGCTCTGAATTTACCAGAGATTTTGTTGTGATTTGAAATGTGAAGTGTTTTCACAGAAGGTGTGCACTGGATAAATCAGACTGCATGTGTGTCTGTCTTTCACAATCATCGAGGCAGCTGTGATGTTTCCCTCCAATGTTGTTACAATTATCTCTCACTGCAGGCTTCTGTGTCTCTCTTCTGTAGGCTCAGTGATTCCATCTCCACCCAAGGCACACATTTTGCGGGCTACTAATCAGCTTGTGTGCTTGGTGTCTGACTTCAGCCCTAAAGCCATCAACATCACGTGGCTTTCAGACAAGAGTCCCGCGCCACACGCCTATACAATGACCGGACTGGCGAGAGGTAGCAATGGGAAGTTCTCCACGCAAAGTACCCTTCATATTTCAGACACAGACTGGACCCCGGGAATGGTTTTCACATGTAAAGTGGTCCATGAGGCCGCCAACATTCCCCTGTTAGTCAATATAAGCAAACCAGGTAACAAGTGTCTTGGTTATACTTTACACTTTGGTCACACTGTGGGCTACAATTTGGGCACTAAAACCACAAGATCCACACAAGTATACCTTATACACTTTATCAGAATTTGGGCTCCATGTGACTTCTCCTAATGTACAGAATGATTTAATTTGATTGATTTTACTTTTTAGTATTGACTTTTTATACTTACCCTTTATTTTACTTGTCCTTTCTTTATACTTATTACCAGCACACCTTTTTAACAAACGCACTGTTTAGAGGCTTTTCATCATCGTTGTTTTCTTTTTTACCTCTTGAAGTAATTATCAACGAGAAGGATTATTTTGATGAGGACGTGAACGGCTTCAGCCCTGAAGATGACCTTGGACAAATCTGGAGCACCGCGTGCACTTTCATTTTCCTCTTCCTGATATCCTTTGTGTACAGCAGTATCGCTACCATAGTTAAGGTAGAATGACTTTTGAAAACTTGTTGTTGTTGTAGACCCCCACCCCCAATCAACATGTGTGGCTTATCAAGCCTTGTAGTTTAATTGCAAATGGAAACATTAAAAGGACTGTATCTCAGAAGTAACAGTTTGGTTATTTGCTATGGTCATCCAAAATGTCATATTAAAGTCTTCATTCTCTGTATTAATCACTTGTATTTTGTTGAAAACTCATGATTAATGTGGCCTCTGTTCGTTCTTTTCCACATAGGTCAAAAGATTTTGAATGTAAGGAGATGCACATGTGAAGCAACGTATGCCCTGTGAAAACCTCCACCATCACCAACAGAGAGACAGAATCTGAGGTCTTTTAGTGAAAACAATGCTTCCAGTGACCTTGAGGCACCAACATGTTCAATATTGATTCTGGGTTGCAATGAAGTAGCTTTCAGATAATTGCGCTCTGAACTACACAGTTTTGCCCTGAGACTCTGACAACAGTTACCAGCACCATTCTGCTTTTCTTGAACCCTTCCTTGTGCATTGCAGATGATCAGTTTATTTGCAATTATGTTTTTAAAGTTACATATATTGATGTTTTTATTTTATTTTATTGTATGTCATTTTGATTGAGTGAGAAACAACAAGTAAAGAAAAATCCATGCCTTGGGAATGTTGGGTCTCCTAACACTGACATATTGTAATGCATTAAGTAACCACTAGAGGACAGTAGATATGGAAGAACATAGGATGTGTTGAAGAAGGGTAGGGTGTGCATTGGAAGTGTGAAGTGAGCTACAGTTATGTAGTTGCAGGTGATAAACAATCACTGAAACAATACATATATTGCAGAGTACTTCAAGCATGCATTGGTCATTGGTCTGTATGTTTTATTATGTTTTGCTTCCTCTCTATGGCAAGTTTTGGTGAGGAAATATGAATACTTTAAGATGGATGGGAGCTGTTTATCTGATGGTGGTGTAAAAGAATATGCAGGAGGCAAGAGTGTGAGCATGTGACATATCGATTTGTTTCAAGTGTTGTATCTATGTTATAGAAACCCATGTTCTTCCATTTTTCTTGTTAAAAGAATATTCATATAAAACTATGCATTAATTTCATTCTCAATTTTAGTTTGACAATTTTTGGCTTAATCATTCCTACTGTATATGACTGAAAGGGTTATGTTAATTATACGTCTATTAACCTATATAAACACATTGATATTGTTATAATTCAAATGGTATCGGGGTGCTAATTCATACTAATTTGTTTTTCCTTTATCTAAATAATAAAATCTGTAATGCATTTAGTCTTATGTTTTGTATTTATTTATTTATGTTCAAAATATTTTGCTATAACATGCAACAGGTTAAGAAAGAGGCAAGTATGAGTTTAACATGCAATAGCAATATATTTAAATTAATGGATTAGCAATAGTTTGTACTGTACCCTTTTCACTATTTTCTATCTCGCAAACTATTTTAAAACACAACTGCACCATCTCACAGGAAACCTCTTTCTGTTTTCACTTGTGATATTTTAACCAAACTGCAAATTTGTAGATCTAATATCGTAAATGCAGTATGTAACACTGTAAAAGTAGAATATGGCCTAAGTGATCCAAAGATATGATCTATGTCTGATCTATGTCCCAAATCTTTTTTCTTGTTAGGGCCCTGATTAAGACTACAAAATGTGCTAATACAAAACTACAGAACTGTACTCAGTTGTGGATTCATTTTTAGTAAGACATTACTTTCTTCTAATCATACATAGTATGTATGTACTAAATGGCAAACAAATAATAATAACATGTGCAACAGGTAGGGACAGTGTATTTTCACAACAACATTTAAATATCAGACACAGAAGACTGCACTCATACTTGGGTAAGAACCACAACTCCCCACCCAACACCACAGTTCTAAAGAATCCATTTAAATATGCAATTATACATAAGCTCACATCGAGAGTGTTTTCAGTTTCAGTTTTGAGATACCAGTGTACAAAAAAGTATATATTTCTGCAAAAGGCTGAATTTATAACTCTGACCCCCACCCTTTGACCACACTGTCAAACGAAAAATAATGGGTATGAGGGTTAATTATAGAAAGTTTCTAAGACAGCTGAGAGCTGAGAGCTCGTTCAGTCTGCAGTACAGTACACACAGTGCAGGCCGATCTGACAGAAGCAGACCTACAACCATGGAAGAGACTTACGCTAATGTTGATTATACAGGGAAGGAGGGTTTTGGAGGTGGGAACTGCAAAGTAATTAATGAAAAGCAGAACATTACACATTTTGCAGGTAAAAACAGAATATTAGTTTTCCTTAAGACAGAAATTGACAATTGACAAAGGCCAATTCTAGAGATCAGCAACATTACTTTTAAAATGTTACTTAGCAGAGCAAAAAAACAAAGGTGTATATTGCATTTTTATAAGGTGTTTTTCTATTATATTTTAATTATTGCATTACCATGTGGTAAAATTGCACTATTTTATTTTCATTCTTTATTATTATTACTTTTCTACAGCTCTGGAAAAAAATAAGAGACCACTTAACTTTGATTTCTGAACTTGGAAGTGGTGTCTTATTTTTTTCTAGAGCTGTATACATATATTTTGGCATAATATCAGATTTTATTTTTGCCAACTGGTTATACACTCACCTAAAGGATTATTAGGAACACCTGTTCAATTTCTCATTAATGCAATTATCTAACCAACCAATCACATGGCAGTTGCTTCAATGCATTTAGGGGTGTGGTCCTGGTCAAGACAATCTCCTGAACTCCAAACTGAATGTCTGAATGGGAAAGAAAGGTGATTTAAGCAATTTTGAGCGTGGCATGGTTGTTGGTGCCAGACGGGCCGGTCTGAGTATTTCACAATCTGCTCAGTTACTGGGATTTTCACGCACAACCATTTCTAGGGTTTACAAAGAATGGTGTGAAAAAGGAAAAACATCCAGTATGCGGCAGTCCTGTGGGCGAAAATGCCTCATTGATGCTAGAGGTCAGAGGAGAATGGGCCGACTGATTCAAGCTGATAGAAGAGCAACTTTGACTGAAATAACCACTCGTTACAACCGAGGTATGCAGCAAAGCATTTGTGAAGCCACAACACGTACAACCTTGAGGCGGATGGGCTACAACAGCAGAAGACCCCACTGGGTACCACTCATCTCCACTACAAATAGGAAAAAGAGGCTACAATTTGCACAAGCTCACCAAAATTGGACAGTTGAAGACTGGAAAAATGTTGCCTGGTCTGATGAGTCTCGATTTCTGTTGAGACATTCAGATGGTAGAGTCAGAATTTGGCGTAAACAGAATGAGAACATGGATCCATCATGCCTTGTTACCACTGTGCAGGCTGGTGGTGGTGGTGTAATGGTGTGGGGGATGTTTTCTTGGCACACTTTAGGCCCCTTAGTGCCAACTGGGCATCGTTTAAATGCCACGGCCTACCTGAGCATTGTTTCTGACCATGTCCATCCCTTTATGACCACCATGTACCCATCCTCTGATGGCTACTTCCAGCAGGATAATGCACCATGTCACAAAGGTCGAATCATTTCAAATTGGTTTCTTGAACATGACAATGTGTTCACTGTACTAAACTGGCCCCCACAGTCACCAGATCTCAACCCAATAGAGCATCTTTGGGATGTGGTGGAACGGGAGCTTCGTGCCCTGGATGTGCATCCCACAAATCTCCATCAACTGCAAGATGCTATCCTATCAATATGGGCCAACATTTCGAAAGAATGCTTTCAGCACCTTGTTGAAACAATGCCACGTAGAATAAAGGCAGTTCTGAAGGCGAAAGAGGGTCAAACACAGTATTAGTATGGTGTTCCTAATAATCCTTTAGGTGAGTGTACATTTTGCTCTTACAAAACAGACACCATTATATCCACATTTAGTTTATGCTGCCACTGATAATTATTGTTGTTGATAATAATAACATTATCGATTTTGTGTTTAATGATTATGCTTTGGCATGTCTAACAATAGGTAATTAATCCATCATGGAACTATTGCTAACCATACTAAAATATTAAACTATAATATAAATCCTCGGGGGTCTGAATGAAGCCCATTAAACGTGAAAGACAGAACTGATCTTATATTGTTTCTGTATGTTTTTTTAGGAATAATTGTACAGGGTTTCAGAACTACTGTAAACTGAGAGTTGTGAGGAGACAAAACCTTCGATGGAAAAGGACTTCGATGGCTCTGTGGGTTAAGATACAACAAGTGGCAAAGAGTCAAGTTCACAAATGAAGCTTACTTTCCAATTCCAGACAGGATCATGAGTTGTGTCCCTTAATTAACTAAGGTTCTTGAATTAATTTCACCTGATCAAAAGGAATTAATGAGAAACGTGGACTTTATTTTCAGATTCCCAATCTCTGAAATCCCAAAGGCGAAACTCTTTCTACAGGATTGCTGCACTCTGCCTTACATGTCTGAGCTGCTTGCTGCTGATTGCAACTATAACCCTTGGTTGGTATTGTAAGTATTTAACAAATGTATTTTACACTGTAACATTAGAGCAGGGACTCGCAACCTGTGGCCCATTTATCATATGATTACAGACAACTTGTTATTTCCGTTTCATGTGTGGGTTTGCATTTAAGAAGGGGAAAAAATCAGTAAAAGATTAAACAAATTAAAATAAATTACTAAGATAGTAATGAAAGAATATATAAACTCAGCAAAAAAAGAAACGTCCCTTTTTCAGGACACTGTATTTTAAAGATAATTTTGTAAAAATCCAAATAACTTTACAGATCTCTATTGTAAAGGGTTTAAACAATGTTTTCCATGCTTAACCATAAACAATTAATGAACATGCACCTGTGGAACGGTCATTAAGACACTAACGGCTTACAGATGGTACACAATTAAGGTCCCAGTTATAAAAAACTTAAGACACTAAAGAGACCTTTCTACTGACTCTGAAAAACACCAAAAGAAAGATGCCCAGGGTCCCTGCTCATCTGCGTGAACGTGCCTTAGGCATGCTGCAAGGAGGCATGAGGACTGCAGATGTGGCCAGGGCAATACATTGCAATGTCTGTACTGTGAGACGCCTAAGACAGCACTACAGGGAGACAGGAAGGACAGCTGATCATCCTCACCATGGCAGACCACGTATAACAACACCTGCACAGGATCTGTACATCCGAATATCACACTTGCGGGACAGGTACAGGATGGCAACAACAACTGCCAACTGAGTTACACCAGGAACACACAATCCCTCCATCAGTGCTCAGACTGTCTGCAATAGGCTGAGAGGCTGGACTGAGGGCTTGTAGGCCTGTTGTAAGGCAGGTCCTTACCAGACATCACCGGCAACAGCGTCGCCTATGGGCACAAACCCACCTTCGCTGGACATGATCTCCTGCAAGACAGGAATCTCAATCTCAATCCCTTTGAGCACATCTGGGACCTGTTGGATCGGAGGGTGAGGACTAGGGCCATTCCCCCAAGAAATGTCCGGGAACTTGCAAGTGCCTTGGTGGAAGAGTGGGGTAACATCTCACAGTAAGAACTGGCAAATCTGGTGCCGTCCATGAGGAGGAGATGCTCTGCAGGACTTAATGCAGCTGGTGTCCACACCAGACACTGACTGTTACTTTTGATTTTGACCCCCCTTTGTTCAGGGACACATTATTCAATTTCTGTTAGTCACATGTCTGTGAAAGTTGTTCAGTTTATGTCTTAGTTGTTGAATCTTTTTATGTTCATACCAATATTTACACGTTAAGTCTGCTGAAAATAAAAGCAGTTGAAAGTGAGAGGCCGTTTATTTTTTTGCTGAGTATAGTATAGTAAAATAATATACAAAATAAAACAAAATAAATGAGCCAGGAAACCAGGTACGTAACGTCACTTAAATAAAAATGTATCCTATGCCTACCACTCCCTTTAGCACATATCTAGGACTTAACTGTATTATATCCACACTTGCTAGCTCATTGTACTAGGATGCTTTTTGTGATTCTTGTATTGTGCACTGATTGTATTACTGCACTACGTAATGCTTATGTTTGTTTGTTTGATTTTTTGTTTGTTTGTTTAATTTCTTCAGCCTTTCTGAAGCCTGCCAAAAATCCACCACTAATGGTTTGCGGTGAAAATTCTTCAAGTATGCAACACAACTACTCTGCTCTACAAAAGAGCAATGGAGGTACGATTATGTTTTGTGGTACCTTACTGTCTCTCTGAGTTTTAGACCAAAGAACATTCACAGCACACTCCAGAATGTTGGCACTGTTGAGCACAAAAACATGTAAATTATTTTTAAACTTAAGAGTGAAGTATTCAACGCCTCTAGCTACACTTTTTTTCATTTATGTGTTTGTTTGTTTTAGTTTTTAATCAATTCATATTGATTTCAGTAGCAGAAACATAATGTACAAAAAGTTATATTGTATTTAGCACTTGAGATGAGACTGGAGAACATTCAGCTCAGCTGCTCCAAACTGCTGGAGCAATCCTCTGATGGAGCAGCCTGTAACTGCACCAGCAAGAACGGAATAGAAAGCCAAACTCTGGTAAAGCTATGCCAAAGTAAAATTTCAGAAGGTCAGTATTTACATTTTATTTGATTTCTGTCCCTTTACAAAATCTCTTCTATTTAGTTTTATAGTGCTCTCTTGATAATACTCAGGTCATGTTTTTATATATACACTCACCTAAAGGATTATTAGGAACACCATACTAATACTGTGTTTGACCCCCTTTCGCCTTCAGAACTGCCTTAATTCTGCGTGGCATTGATTCAACAAGGTGCTGAAAGCATTCTTTAGAAATGTTGGCCCATATTGATAGGATAGCATCTTGCAGTTGATGGAGATTTGTGGGATGCACATCCAGGGCACGAAGCTCCCGGTCCACCACATCCCAAAGATGCTCTATTGGGTTGAGATCTGGTGACTGTGGGGGCCAGTTTAGTACAGTGAACTCATTGTCATGTTCAAGAAACCAATTTGAAATGATTCGACCTTTGTGACATGGTGCATTATCCTGCTGGAAGTAGCCATCAGAGGATGGGTACATGGTGGTCATAAAGGGATGGACATGGTCAGAAACAATGCTCAGGTAGGCCATGGCATTTAAACGATGCCCAATTGGCACTAAGGGGCCTACAGTGTGCCAAGAAAACATCCCCCACACCATTACACCACTACCACCAGCCTGCACAGTGGTAACAAGGCATGATGGATCCATGTTCTCATTCTGTTTACGCCAAATTCTGACTCTACCATCTGAATGTCTCAACAGAAATCGAGACTCATCAGACCAGGCAACATTTTTCCAGTCTTCAACTGTCCAATTTTGGTGAGCTTGTGCAAATTGTAGCCTCTTTTTCCTATTTGTAGTGGAGATGAGTGGTACCCGGTGGGGTCTTCTGCTGTTGTAGCCCATCCGCCTCAAGGTTGTACGTGTTGTGGCTTCACAAATGCTTTGCTGCATACCTCGGTTGTAACGAGTGGTTATTTCAGTCAAAGTTGCTCTTCTATCAGCTTGAATCAGTCGGCCCATTCTCCTCTGACCTCTAGCATCAACAAGGCATTTTCGCCCACAGGACTGCCGCATACTGGATGTTTTTCCCTTTTCACACCATTCTTTGTAAACCCTAGAAATGGTAGTGCGTGAAAATCCCAGTAACTGAGCAGATTGTGAAATACTCAGACCGGCCCGTCTGGCACCAACAACCATGCCACGCTCAAAATTGCTTAAATCACCTTTCTTTCCCATTCAGACATTCAGTTTGGAGTTCAGGAGATTGTCTTGACCAGGACCACACCCCTAAATGCATTGAAGCAACTGCCATGTGATTGGTTGGTTAGATAATTGCATTAATGGGAAATTGAACAGGTGTTCCTAATAATCCTTTAGGTGAGTGTATATGTAGTTTGATCTTGAGTGCCTCAGCACTTCATTGATTGAGACTAACGAGGTCTCTACTTATATTTGATTAACTATTTTTTTTAATTTAGTAAAATTATTAGATTACATTAAATGTTAGGGTTGGGTTTGCAACCCTGATTATCTGAAAAGGAGGGTAAAAACTAAAGGGGTTTATGGGAAGTTGCATTTGCAGTAGATTTCATGAATTATTTATGCCAATACAGAATACAGAGTACACAAGCCATCCAGAGGAAGGACCACCGCCAGGTCCCTGTGAAGACACGTCCAAGGCCTAAAGCCCAAAATTATAGGAGGCTGCCGTGGTCACAAAAAATAAAAATAACGTAATACGCGAAGCCAGGGAGATACTAAGACCCTGCATACACCTGATTAGTCACCGCCAGGAAAAGGGCTACTTTGACAGAACTCTACTGGAAAACAATGATAGGAGGGAGCAAAACAGGAAGTGACATCCGAGGTTGGCATGAGGACACATCAAATGAGGATAGGAACCTAGCTGGAAAAAAAGAACAAGTATTCAAAAATCTGGTGCAAGAGAGGCAGTAGATCTGTGCACAAGGGTAGTTAAGTCAGGCAAGGGGAAGCATTGGTCTATCGCCAGCATTGGCAAAATTATTCATGAAATCTGCTGAAAATGCAACTTCCCATTAATTCTATCTGGTGTAATTCTTGACTTGAAAGATAACCACAGATTTCCAGGGAATTTTGGTGTCACAGGTTTGTTTCTCTGCTGGTGGATCTGTATGAATCCTGCGTGCCTGAGGTCTGAATACACACTACATGTGCAATTTTACTTTTTCATGGTAATTGGCAATTCTGTTTCTCTTATTTACAGCTTGCTCTGCCCTTACCAAGATATCCAGTAAGTAAACCATTAATCATTGTCATTATTGTTTTTCATTTCACCTAATCAAATTCAACCAGGTGCCACACACAACAAGGCTTGACATTAATTTACAAAACCTTTAAGTAGACAATCAATTCCGAAGTTGACTCAAATGTATTTAATAAAACCAACCGTACATTTAAGAAAAACAAAGCCAGTGAGATGAAAATCTTGAGAGCTGAAGTGTCATGTCTGTCATGGTTAGACAGACGTGGGGAGGATAGGACCCAAGTGCGTATGTCAAAACAGGGAAAGGCAGATATCCGATACACAAAGAGTCTAACAAGTAATAACAGGCTCAGAAATGTAGCACTAAAGCAAACAATTACTTTGCATTGATGGCTGGAAACAAAGAGCTATAAAATACAAGGGGCTAATGAGTGGGGAATGAGGAGCAGGTGAGGTGAGAACTGAGAGACAGTGTCTGATAATTCAATAATGAGGATGAGAAGAGACTGGGAAATGGCTGGGGCGACCTCTGGTGGTGATCTTTGGAACTGTTATGCAGGAAGAATAATTCAAAATGTTAAGAACATAAGAACATAAGAAAGTTTACAAACGAGAGGAGGCCATTCGACCCATCGTGCTTGTTTGGTGTCCATTAATATCTAAGTGATCCAAGGATCCTATCCAGTCTATTTTTAAATGTTCCCAAACTTTCAGCTTCTACCACATCGCTGGGTAGTTTATTCCAGATTGTGACGACTCTCTGTGTAAAGAAGTGTCTCCTGTTTTCCGTTTTGAATGCTTTGAAGCCCAATTTCCATTTGTGTCCCCGGGTGCGTGTGTCCCTGCTGATCTGGAAAAGCTCCTCTGGTTTGATGTGGTCGATGCCTTTCATGATTTTGAAGACTTGGATCAAGTCCCCACGTAGTCTCCTCTGTTCCATGGTGTCTACCAACCAGCCATGTTTACCAGCCAGCCAATTCATCAGATGATTATTCTTATTCTACCCCCAAGCAAAGCTACTGTCAAGTACCACAAAAGTGTATGAGAGGAACCCTTATGTGCTCTATAGTATATTATAACACTTGGAAACATTAGAGCATCAGACAAGTATTAATGAAACTGCAAATGCTGTCCAATACCTAACCAGCAATCATTGTACTTTTCTTCACAGAGCAAGAAGGACAAGTACATATGGCAGGTCATCAAGAATAAACTAATATTTTTTTCCAAAGATCTTTACACACAATTAACAAGTAACAATAGGTTGCGTATGCAACCCCAGTTATCTGAAAAAAGAAGCACTGCCCAAGGGGGAGGGGTTGTGCGCACTTCTGTAGGAACCTGATCGAAACGTCACTCTATCTAGCTGCCATTGGCCCCTGCGCTTGTCACTTAGAACAGGTCCCTTACCACTTCCTGCATACGCAACCTATCGTTATCTTTCAAGTCGGAGGCACTGCCCAAGGGGGAGGGGTTACCGTATAATAAAACCGTCGCAAGGGAGGAGGCAGCGAGCTGATAAGGGAGCCTGCCCCGAGGAGCACCGCTAGGGGGCCTCGGCAACACAACTCCAGACAGTAACATCAGGGGTCCCGTAGGGCTGCACCTGAGCCGTCCAGGAGCGAGGACCGTAGTCACGCTCTACCGGGAACTGTCTGCAATCAGCATATACAAAGCGGGGCTACAGAGGTTAACTGTTACGCCCTCGGCTTACAAGAGCAAGGCCAGCTGCTCTACTAGTGCAGCTAGGAGCGAGGCCGTAATCTACTTGCACAATGTCTGGCGCGGGCAATCAAGCACTTGTGCGTCCTCCGCGCAATATCATGGCAATGGACCCCTGACCCAATAGGAGTGGGGCCACAGACCCAATGAGAAAAATACAATATAATACATAGCTGGCTAGTCAACAGAGTAGCCGAGCTGAACAATATACAATTTAAACATATCGCGTGACAGCAAGACCTTCATACTGTCAGCGCGTAGCACAAGAGCATCCAACTCAACTAAACAGTACAGAGTGGAAGAGCTCCATTGTGCTGACAATTTAGATTTGGTACAAATTAACTATTTACACCATGGGGCGCAGGAACGAACTCATCCGCCGCCTATGGAACACAGGAGCAGTTGACGCCTGCTGGTTAGACCGGCTAACGTAGGGCAACATTAGCTCTACTGTGTTAACAAACGAACTACATACACAGCGAGACAGGGAAACTCAAGCACCATCAGCTGGGAACAGCGGCAGTGAACAGTCCTGAAGTTTAACACATAATACATATATACACATATATACATCACGGGATGCAGGAGCTGGCTCATGTGACACACGCGGAACACAGGAGCAGTTGACACCTGTGGCTGTAGTGTGGGCGCAAGCCGGCGGAGGAGCACCTCACGTGGGCGAGATCTCTTACGATCTCTTACGAGCGGATTTTACTGCCGCTGCTAGCGCTCCTGCTGTGGAGGAAAAAGCCCTGTGGACAAAAAACCAACACAGCAAGCAGTCAGAATATATATAGCACTATATAAACATGACTATTATTTTTAAAAGGGTCTTCTTGTGAACAAAACTGAAACCCGAAAGCGCAGCCGTACCTCCGGTGCGCGGACGGGACAGGATCGGGATTAGCTATCAATAATAACTAAACACACACAAGACAGAGATGATATGTAGGGAAAACGGTGGTGAACAACACTATGAAGTGAGCCAGCCAGCCGAAATACGCAGTTTGAATGTTTATTACAAACACAGACACAGAGAGCTTACGTTCCTAAGTCAAGCGAAGAGGCAAAAGAGGACGAACCTGTGCTGACGTCACGTTTTATAGAACAGGAAGTGGAAGGGACCTGTTCTGAGTGACGAGCGCAGGGGCCAATGGCAGCTTTGATAGAGTGACGTTTCCTTCGGGTTCCTACGGAAGTGCGCAGAAACCCCTCCCCCTTGGGCAGTGCTTCCGACTTGAAAGATAACTCCTCTATGTTCAATGTTTTTCTGTTTGTGAATTGCATTACTGCCATTTAATAAAAAGCACAGATGTCAATGATGAATGAATAAATTAACATGTGTTGTTTGTTTGTTGTATTTCCTAGTGTGGAAATGGATTCAGAATGCATCAGGTATTTCCATGTTAAAAACAGTAGCACTAACCAGGCAGAATGAATAAGTGTGAAATCCTATTTTGGTACAGATATACCGATGGGCACTAATAGGCATAGAGGCTTTAGTGATGACATGTCACACACACACACACACACACATGTTCACACACACACACACACAAACACACACACATGCACACACACTGCTAATTCACTCACTCACTGTCTCTAAATCCACAGTTACATTTCAGCTTCTCAGTTGTGTCAGCAATTGAATGGTAATGTAACACTCATTCACCAATCCATTACAGCAGAGGTTCCCAAATCTGTACACCTCTCGTGTTGGTTTCCATTCCAAGATACTTCAATCCTTATTGGGATCAGAGCTTCAATGCAAACCAGCAGATACAAAACACATGTAAGGGAAGTTAGATTAGCTAGTTGTTTTTAAGGACATCTCTCTCAACAGATCTTTCCTCTCTATTCTTGCAGCTGATGTGACACTGGACCCTGATTCAGCCCACTCCAACTTAAAGGTCTCCAGTGATGGGAAGCATGTGATGCCTGATGGTATTGATCGCCTGCCATTGCCTTCAAGATTTACTGGGAATCACTGTGTCTTGAGTAAAACAGGATTCAGCTCAGGCAGACACTACTGGGAGGCAGATGTAGGAAACAATACAAACTGGGGAGTCGGCATCTTCAAAGGATCTGCTTATCGGGGAAATCACCTAAATCCTGAGGATGGTGCTTGGGCTGTAGAACACTGGGGAGGGGAAAAGCACAATGTCAATACTGAACCCCGAACCCCATTACAGTGGAGGCTGCTGCCCAATAGGGTGGGGGTGTACGTTAACTGTGAGGAGCAGCAGCTGTCCTTTTACAGAGTGGAGACTCGAGAATTAATTTACAGTTTCAGTGTGAACTTCATAGAGACATTCTACCCACTGTTCTACACTAGAGATAAAAGAGGAATTACCATTGTCTCCCCTTCATAAGAGTGAGGGTTAACCTTAATTCAAATATCCTTCCTCTCATTATTGTCTTCTGAAACAAAAGGTTTGATTTTAGACATCATTGGCCATGCAAAAACAAAATGAGCAGAAGCTTTACAGTCTGTCCATTAGAGCTCTGTCACTGCTTGCATTTCTTTTGTGTTGGGATAGCGGTTCACTGTTGTTGTGTTTACTGTTTAATTATATATTGTTCTGCTACGCTCTCCTGCTGAGTTCTACATTTCACGCGATAGGTGGCAGTATACATTATACAATTTAAATAATCACATACTGTACTCTCTTGTGGAACAGATACAGGAGAGGTAACAAAGAAAAGAAAGTGCTGCCATATTGAAGTGGTTTAGAGATTAAAGAAAGTGAATTGCAATCCGCTCACTCTCATATTTTATTTACACCATCGGTCACTACAACTGTGATTTAGATTACTTATTTTAATACAACTTTTCAAACAATAAAATTGGAGCTCTTAAAAGTGTCTGTGTTGTAAATGTATTTATGAACTGAGTGTAAATGTCTTATTATAAAACAACAAAAGGGTATCTTTAACAAGGAAAGTAAAATAATACAAACACTCCAGTGTGTCCAATGATTATACAGTATATTAATATTAATTGAAATGGCAGAACTGTTATAACAGCATGTTATTATGTTTATGCTAGACTGATTACCTTTGCAGCATATTTTCTCCAGTAAGAGCTGGGGTGGGGGTGCTTCTCCGGTAAGAAAGCTGAAGCCCCCGTAATTAGGGTCTGTGTGAAGCTTTTATCTCTTTATGGCTTTGTATTTCCTCTAAGAGCATCTTAATGTACATAAGTTTGGTTTTGTATTAGTCTCCCCACTATCATTTGGTATCTTTTGGGGGATTATTGTAATATTAGCCAGCAAGAGTGAAACAAGTCAGCGGATTGCTTCTGGTTTTAGTTTCCTATGAATTTGAGCATTGCTTGGTCTAACTGCCCAGGAAACCCCAGCACACACGGTGTGGTTAAGCCAACGGGCCTACGCAGCACTTGTATCCAGCACCTGGTGCTTGGCATACACAGTGTTCAGTCCGGCAACAGCAAGGTTGCGTGTGGTTGGTGTCGCAGTGCCCCTGTCTACATAAACGCTGCTGAGTGGAGATGCACTTACAGCGGCGGGCCTGCTAGGCGCTCCACTTGTTGCAGAGGCGTTTCAGTTGCTGTGTGCCCCCGGTTTCCCTGTGCACACGCGTGCGTGCTTGGCGCTCAGTTATGAGCTCCTCTTGCCCCCGCAACTGTGCCACTTGCGGTTGAAGCACCTTGCCTGCCTGTAGTATGGAGGTCTTATGACCCGTTTGTCTGGGAACCAACAGTGGGAACAATTTGGCTGCGACTTCCGGGTCCGCTATGGTACACCCGGAGGTCCGCCGTTCCACTGGGCACCACCACAATTGCCACCACACCCAAAGGTCTCCCACTCCAGCAAGTGACGGGGGCCTCAGGGGTGCTGGATCTCCACCTCTCCCCAAGCCCCTCCATCTCCTCCTCCAGGGTTACAGCGGAGAAGAGATAGCAGGTCGGGGAGAGACAGGTTTAGGAACTGGAAGACATGATGGTATCCAGGAGAGTTAGACAGGGTCAGACAGGGTCTTGAGAATGGGTGGGAGGGTGCCTGCCATCAGGCGTCGGAAGGTGGCATCATCCCGGGCAGCGAGGTGATTCTCGGAAAGTCTGATGCCCTCCTCCAGGTCTTTGGGCTGGAGGGCTTGCACCCACTCTGCGGAGCGATGTGGGAGACAACTGAGGAACTGCTCCAGGGCCACCAGGTCGGCAAGTTCCATGGTGGAGTGCTCGTCCGACTTGAGCCAGCGGTGGCAGGGGCCGAGAGCCGGGAGCCGGGTTGAACCGGGGGCTTCTGAGCTTTCGCCGCTGGCTGTCCGTTGTCTTGCCAAGATGTAGGGTTACAGACGAGGGCTACGGGAAAGGGAGCAAGGAGGAAAACAATCAAGAACACGAGGAGCATAATAAGCTGAAGTGCTATCTAGCAGGGATAGAGGACTAATATTATAAGTGCTGTCGGAAGAGATGCGTCTTGAGTAAGCGCCGGAATGAGGTCAAGGACTCTGCTGTTTTGACTTCAGTGGGACGGTCATTCCACCACTTAGGGGCCAGGAATGAGAAGGAGCGGCTCTGGAGGAAGGAAAGTGGAGAGGAGGCAGAGTTAGCCTTCTGGCACTGGAGGAGCACAGTGGTCTGGAGGGCATGTACGGAGAGACGAGTGTCTGAAGGTAGCTTGGTGCAGTGTGGTCTAGACAGCGTTAGGTGACGGTCAAAGTCTTGAACTGGATGCGTGCTGCTATCGGGAGCCAGTGCAGGGAGCGGAGCAGTGGAGTAGCGTGTGAATCGGGGCAGAGAGAATACCAGACAAGCCGCAGAGTTCTAGATGAGCTGGAGCGGCAGGTAGTGGACGCAGGCAGGCCGGCCAGGAGGGACTTGCAGTATCCAGGCGGGAGAGGACCAGTGACTGGACGAGTAGCTGAGTTGAGTAGTCTGTGAGGAAGGGACGGATCTGGCGTATGTTGCACAGGAAGAATCTGCAGGTGAGCGTCAGCGTGGTGATGTGCTGGGAGAAGGAGAACTCAGGATCGAGGGTGACTCGTAGATTTTTAGCAGAAGAAGGAGAGAGTGTGGTGGATTCCAGGGGGATCGAGATGGGGAGGTCAGCAGAAGGTGAGGAAGAGTGGGGGAAAATCTGATCTGGAGAGTTTGAGCTTGAGGTGGTGCGAGTGCATCCAGGTGGAAATGGCAGACAAGCAGGAAGAGATGCGTGAGGGGATGAGGGGGTCAGAAGAGGGAAAAGACAGGAAGATCTGGGCATCATCAGCATAGAAGTGGTAGGAGAAGCCGTGGGAAGCGATGAGGGGGCCCAGGGAGCGAAAGTAGAGAGAGAACAGGAGCGGGCCCAGGACGGAGCCTTGGGGAACACCTGTGAGGAGAGGTTGGGGGGTGGATGAGGAGCCTCGCCATGTCACTTGGTAGGACCGGTCGCTGAGGTAGGAGGAGAACCAGGTGAGAGCAGTCCCAGAGATCCCAAGGTCAGCGAGGCAGGAGAGGAGGATGGAGTGATTGACGGTGTCAAATGCTGCAGAGAGGTCAAGGAGGATGAGGACTGAGGAGAGGGAGGCTGCCCGAGCGCGGCTGAGGGAGTCAGTGACAGCCAGGAGAGCCGTTTCAGTGGAGTGAGCTGTGCGGAAGCCAGATTGCAGAGGATCAAGGAGTGAGTGTTGAGACAGAAAGTCCGAGAGCTAACGGTGGACCGCCCGCTCGAGAGTCTTGGAGAGGAAGGGAAGTAGGGAGACAGGGCGGTAGTTCTGAGGAGAGGTGGCATCAAGGGTTGGTTTCTTGAGCAGTGGGATGACAGCAGCTTGTTTAAATGCAGAGGGGAAACAGAAGAGTTGAGGAGGGAGGAGATGAAGGGGAGAAGATCAGGAGCGGTTGCTTGGAAGAGACGAGAAGGGAGAGGGTCCAGGTTGCATGTTTGTGACGTAGGAGGAGAGCAGAAACTTCAGAATCTGAGAGAGGTGAGAATTAAGAAAAGGAAGCTTGGTCGGTGGGAGGTTTCAGTGTGATGGGAGATGAGGGTGGAGTATTGAAGGGCCTGCAGATGTCTGCAATCTTGGAGGAGAAGAAGGAGGTAAAATCATCAGCAGTGCGAGATGAGGGAGGAGGGGGAGGGGAGGCAAAGAGGGAGGAGAAGGTGGAGAAGAGTTTGCGAGGGTTGTTGATAGTGGATTTGAAGAGAGATTGGAAGTAAGACTTCTTGGCTATGAAGATGCCTCCATAGCCATCCCTTCACATACCAGGTAGGTCTTCAGTGAGAGTGCTGCAGAGCCTCCCCAAATCGGCCACCAAATGTAAACGCTGGACACAATACATGGGGAGAGAGAGTCTTGGGTTCCGGTGGTGTTCGGGCTTTGTTGAGGGTCAGGTTGGACCAGTAGGGGAACACAAGAAGGTGAAAAACAAAGCAAAAAATCCACACAAATGTCTACACAGACAGGGGGCTCCGGGCAGTCAGGGGTTGTAGTGGCAGTCCTCCTCCTCAGCTGGTTAGCTGCCTCCGTTGGGGAAGGAGAGGGATTAAATAGAGAAAGCACTGCTGCCGCTGACATCATGGTCACCATGGTGCTCATTGCCTGCAGCCGTGAGTCCGCTGCCTGTTTGCGAGGGAGCGGACAACACAGCTGCGGCACATGAGCACCTCATCAGCGAGTGTCAGCAGCACGTTGTGCGGTTTCCCATAACCACAGAGCATTCACACAGCTTGGGATGATGTTTCAGTTATACAGTATGTTAGATACAGTATGGCTATATATATATATATATATATATATATATATATATATATATATATATATATATATACACTCACCTAAAGGATTATTAGGAACACCATACTAATACTGTGTTTGACCCCCTTTCGCCTTCAGAACTGCCTTAATTCTACGTGGCATTGATTCAACAAGGTGCTGAAAGCATTCTTTAGAAATGTTGGCCCATATTGATAGGATAGCATCTTGCAGTTGTTGGAGATTTGTGGAATGCACATCCAGGGCACGAAGCTCCCGTTCCACCACATCCCAAAGATGCTCTATTGGGTTGAGATCTGGTGACTGTGGGGGCCAGTTTAGTACAGTGAAGTCATTGTCATGTTCAAGAAACCAATTTGAAATGATTCGACCTTTGTGACATGGTGCATTATCCTGCTGGAAGTAGCCATCAGAGGATGGGTACATGGTGGTCATAAAGGGATGGACATGGTCAGAAACAATGCTCAGGTAGGCCATGGCATTTAAACGATGCCCAATTGGCACTAAGGGGCCTACAGTGTGCCAAGAAAACATCCCCCACACCATTACACCACCACCACCAGCCTGCACAGTGGTAACAAGGCATGATGGATCCATGTTCTCATTCTGTTTACGCCAAATTCTGACTCTACCATCTGAATGTCTCAACAGAAATCGAGACTCATCAGACCAGGCAACATTTTTCCAGTCTTCAACTGTCCAATTTTGGTGAGCTTGTGCAAATTGTAGCCTCTTTTTCCTATTTGTAGTGGAGATGAGTGGTACCCGGTGGGGTCTTCTGCTGTTGTAGCCCATCCGCCTCAAGGTTGTACGTGTTGTGGCTTCACAAATGCTTTGCTGCATACCTCGGTTGTAACGAGTGGTTATTTCAGTCAAAGTTGCTCTTCTATCAGCTTGAATCAGTCGGCCCATTCTCCTCTGACCTCTAGCATCAACAAGGCATTTTCGCCCACAGGACTGCCGCATACTGGATGTTTTTCCCTTTTCACACCATTCTTTGTAAACCCTAGAAATGGTTGTGCGTGAAAATCCCAGTAACCGAGCAGATTGTGAAATACTCAGACCGGCCTGTCTGGTACCAACAACCATGCCACGCTCAAAATTGCTTAAATCACCTTTCTTTCCCATTCAGACATTCAGTTTGGAGTTCAGGAGATTGTCTTGACCAGGACCACACCCCTAAATGCATTGAAGCAACTGCCATGTGATTGGTTGGTTAGATAATTGCATTAATGAGAAATTGAACAGGTGTTCCTAATAATCCTTTAGGTGAGTGTATATATGTATGTACACTACCATTCAAAAGTTTGGGGTCACTTAGAAATGTCTTTGTTTTCCATGAAAACATACATGAAACGAGTTTGAATAGGAAGTATAGCAAAATGAGTAGGAATTAGGAATAGGATTTTTAATTGAAATAATTAATATCCTTCAAACTTTGCTTTCATCAAATAATCCTCCATTTGCAGCAATTACAGCCTTGCAGACCGTTGGCATACTAATTGTCAATCTGTTGAGGTAATCTGAGGAGATTTCTCCCCATGCTTCCTGAAGCACCTCCCACAAGTTGGATTGGCTTGATGGGCAATTCTTATGTACCATATGGTCAAGCTGCTCCCACAACAGCTCAATAGGGCTGAGATCCGGCTGTGCTGGCCACTCCATTATAGACAGGATACCAGCTGACTGCTTCTTCCCTAAATAGTTCTTGCATAGTTTGGAGCTGTGCTTTGTGTCATTGTCCTGTTGTAGAAGGAAATTGGCTCCAATCAAGCGCCGTCCACAGGGTATGGCATGGCATGGCATCTTTTCATTTGGTCTGCATCTCACAAATGTTCTTCTTTGTGATCCGAACACCTCAGACTTAGATTTGTCTGTCCATAACACCTTTTTCCAGTCTTCCTCTGTCCAGTGTCTGTGTTCTTTTGTCATCTTAATCTTTTCTTTTTATTGGCAAATCTGAGATATGGCTTTTTCTTTGCAACTCTGCCTAGAAGTCCAGTATCCCGGAGTCGTCTCTTCACTCTTGATGTTGAGACTGGTGTTTTGCAGGTACTATTTAATGAAGCTGCCAGTTGAGGACCTGTGAGTCATCTGTTTCTCAAACTAGACACTCTAATGTATTTGTCCTCTTGCTCAGTTGTGCACCGGGGCTTCTCACTCCTCTTTCTGTTCTGGTTCGAGCCAGTTTGCGCTGTTCTGTGGAGGGAGTAGTTCACAGTGTTGTACGAGATCTTCAGTTTCTTGGCAATTTCTCATATGGAATAGCCTTCATTTCTCAGAAGAATGGACTAACGAGTTTCAGAAGAAAAAAGTTATTTGTTTCTGGCCATTTTAAGACTTATTTTAATGGACAAAGAATTTGCTTTTCTTTCAAAAATTGTAGTGTTTGTGTGTATATATATATATATATATATATATATATATATATATATATATATATATATATATATATAGAGAGAGAGAGAGAGAGAGAGAGAGAGAGAGAGAGAGAGAGAGAGAGAGAGAGAGAGAGAGAGAGATTTACTGGCTACATGTAAATAATTTATGTTATCTGAAACTAACAGGCAGGGTTTTTTTGCAGAGGGAACTTTTCCGGACACGGAATGGCGAGCCACCCAGCATCTAGGATTTTAATTGCATGCAGAAGATCTGATTCTACACTTGACTCACTGGAACAACACTTTCAAGACTTGCCCTCTCACTAACTCCAAGTAGTACGATGAAGACTGTAATTGAAACATAGTTTATGGACTGTGAAAAAAAGAGATAACTATTGTGTTTATTTTCTTCAACTTTAAAAGTTGGCTATTGTATTTTGATGCATTTCTGACTCCTAAAGTCCTTATAACTAAAGTTATTAATATTAGCCTATGTTTCCTTAAATTTCTTAGTCTCATCCTCTTTTATTCCACCTCTTACCCAGCCTAGATCTGTTCCAATTCTTACAAAAGCATAACACATGCTACATACGTCTATCTGTATTACATATAGTGGGCTGTCAGCCCTATGTGCTGCTCTATACTATTATGACTATTATTATCAGCCTCCAATTTACACTAGTGTGTGGAATAATTCCATCCTAATGATAGTGCCCTACACTGTCAGTTTCCACCACCGTGAAACTTGTTCGGCCACATCTTCCTCTGGATGATGGGGTTCTTCCATGTCTCTCCTGTTCTCCTGGTGTGACAGTTTAGTACTATGGCTTTGTATTTGTATAATTGTACATGGTCTTATTTGTAGGACTGTATACTGTATATCGATGTCCTCTTATGGTAGAGGTCCAACTGTTTGTCTGTTTGTAAGTGAGAGGTAATGATGACGGACACTTCCATCCAGGGTTGGGGCATAATCTCTGATGGCCGCAAAGTCCTCAGGATGTGGATGGAGCCCCATGGTTCTCTCCACATCAATGTACTGGAACTCTATGCTGTTGTTCTTAGCCCTCCAAAATGTGCTGATTTGGATGGACAACACCTCTGTTATGTCTTACATCACAAAGCAGGGTGGTCTGCAGGGTTGCGCAGGCTCAATCACCTGTCAGCAGCTGAGGCAAACATTTTTTATTTAACTGAGCCACGTTAATTACAGCTCAGGGAGCAAAAAAATAAATAAAACTAGAGTGCAAGTT